>NC_136020.1:22196585-22231585 GCF_048128805.1 Centroberyx gerrardi | reverse complement strand
TGCAGTTTCCATGGTGACTATCGCTGCTCATGCTACCCAGTTCTTCTTCTTCTGTTGATTCCAAACAAAGCGGTTTCATCCTGTTCATTTATGAGTACAGAAACCCATGAAGCATTTTTGAAATAGCTGTGTAATCCTGGACCCGGTGTGTGTGTGTGTGTGTGTGTGTGTGTGTGTGTGTGTGTGTTCTTGTGCTTTTATCCTTGTGAAAACCAGTTTGAACATTTTTGCGACGTGAGGTCATTTTGCCGGCCTGGCTCATTTCTGTTCTGCCTCGCCATTTGCTGAAATGTTCTTCTCATCTTCTGCTCTTCTTCTCTCCGTCTTCTCCCCCTCTTCCTTCTCACATCCCTCCTTCCTCCCCTCTCTCTTTCTCCTTTACTCCTCCTTCCATCATCCCTCTCTCTCCTCCCTGCTCTACCTCCTCATCTCCTTCTCTTCCTCTTCTCCCTCTTACCTCCAAATGCCTTTCCCCCTCCTTCCTTCTCTCCCTCCCTCATTGAGTCCTTCCCTCCACCCATCCCTCCTTTCTTCATTCCCTCTTCCCACCTTTCTTCGTCTCCTCCCTCCTTCCTCCCCTCTCTTTCTCCTTTACTCCTCCTTCCATCATCCCTCTCTCTCCTCCCTGCTCTACCTCCTCATCTCCTTCTCTTCTCCCTCTTACCTCCAAATGCCTTTCCCCCTCCTTCCTTCTCTCCCTCCCTCATTGAGTCCTTCCCTCCACCCATCCCTCCTTTCTTCATTCCCTCTCCCCCACCTTTCTTCGTCTCCTCCCTCCTTCCTCCCCTCTCTTTCTCCTTTACTCCTCCTTCCATCATCCCTCTCTCTCCTCCCTGCTCTACCTCCTCATCTCCTCTTCCTCTCTTCTCTCTCTTACCTCCAAATGCCTTTCCCCCTCCTTCCTTCTCTCCCTCCCTCATTGAGTCCTTCCCTCCACCCATCCCTCCTTTCTTCATTCCCTCTCCCCACCTTTCTTCGTCTCCTCCCTCCTTCCTCCCCTCTCTTTCTCCTTTACTCCTCCTTCCATCATCCCTCTCTCTCCTCCCTGCTCTACCTCCTCATCTCCTTCTCTTCTCCCTCTTACCTCCAAATGCCTTTCCCCCTCCTTCCTTCTCTCCCTCCCTCATTGAGTCCTTCCCTCCACCCATCCCTCCTTTCTTCATTCCCTCTCCCCCACCTTTCTTTGTCTCCTCCCTCCTTCCTCCCCTCTCTTTCTCCTTTACTCCTCCTTCCATCATCCCTCTCCTCCCTGCTCTACCTCCTCGTCTCCTCCTCCCCTCCTTCCTTCCTCTCTCCAAATGCCTTTCCCCCTCCTTCCTTCTCTCCCTCCCTCATTGAGTCCTTCCCTCCACCCATCCCTCCTTTCTCCATTCCCTCTTCCCCACCTTTCTCCGTCTCCTCCCTCCTTCCTACACTTCCCTCCTGACGTCTTCCAATCCCTCTTTCTCTGTGCTTCCCTCCTCCCTCCCTCCCTCCCTCCCTCCCCCTCTCCTCCTCCTGCAGGACTTCCAGAGGAAGGTGCTGGTTGAGGAGTCGGGGATGGAGGGCGAGGCCGCCTGCCTCACGGTGGACCAGCTGCTCACCAGGATGTAGACCCAGCAGTGCCGGACCCAACACACACCAACACAAATCTGATGTTGGTGAAAGCACAAAATACTGATCATCACAGTTGTAATGTTTGTTTTTGGCTATAATATATAGATTTGATTCTTTTTGGGGGTTTATGTCTCATTTGTCTCAGTTGAGGAATTAATATCAGGCAGGAGACCATGATTCACTCACACCGACTCTCGTGTTAAAGGTGCTTTATGCAGCATTTTAACATCAATAAATCATCACCACATTAATTTTGAGGCTTTAGTATAATTACTGTAAACAAACCAGAGCATCAGTGGTCAGCCTCTATCAGCCTCTACTCTGCATCCTCCATAGTTTCTCCACCTGGTGGATCTGGAGGGAAATCTGCTGGATCGCTTTACGGCACAAAACAGGAAGAGGTTCTGTTCTTCCAGAGCAAACGGAGCTAAAGCTGAAAGAGTTTCTGGCAGCAGATGGTGGAAGGAGGGAAAGGAAGATGGAGAAATCACTTCCAACATGTTGATCCTCTTCAGGGAGGGGGGGGGGGGGGGGGGGGGGGGGGGAGCAACGGGGCTGATGGGAAATGTAGTCTTAATGTGGAGAAACACTAGAACTAACAACTGACAAGTTTGAAAACCAGAACTTTGACCAGAAACAAGATTTTGAAAGCCAGAACTTTGACCAGAAACCAGATTTTGAAAACCAGAACTTTGACCAGAAACCAGATTTTTAAAACCAGAACTTTGACCAGAAACCAGATTTTGAAAACTAGAACTTTTACCAGAAACCACATTTTGAAAACCAGAACTTTGGACCAGAAACCAGATTTTGAGGGTCTCAAAAAAAAAACAGTACCCAAATTATTCTGGAGAAATTGGTATCCAACGCTGATCAGTGATCAAACATTTTCAATTAGCCTCACTTTTCAATATTTGTAGATGCAGACATAAAAGTTCATTACCGCACAGGGTGTCTGGTGCTGAAACCCAAACACAGGAGGGGATTTCTAGTCTCATTAATGCTTCTATTCATTTAAAGAAATGAACTCTTTTATAACGCCTGGAGGCCGGCTGTGGTGTCAACAGCATCAGATGTTCTCCAGGTGGCTTCACGTCTGCCACAAACACCGCTGATGGCAAAACCAAGAAAATCCCCAAAATTCTTTGTGATTATTTCTTTCTAAGATTAGACTTTATTTACCACATGCAGCCACACACACACACACACACACACACACACACATACACACACACACACACACACACCAATCTGAAGCCAGAAGATACTGATAAGTGTAGAGGGGTTCGTCAACATTTTTGAAGTGGGAGACACAAATTTTGGTAATGTATTAAAGTTCTGGATAGGGCTGCACAGTTAAAGGATGCGGCTGGTGTTTTTAAATACAAATCCTATGAAAATAACAAAATCAACAATGTGTTTGCTCTCCTCCCGTTACTTTCTGACTTCCCACGTTCCCTTTTTAGCCGTCAACCCGGAAGTCATCGGCTCCAATTGTAAGATAAAAACCTTTAAATACAGCTCACAAAGACATAGTTTACATTTTAAAAATCGTTAACTGTTACCATGAAAAGTCAGGCTGTTGTAGTTATTACCAAATCAAATTCAAATGGGAACAAATTCTTCATTACGCCGGGGACTATTTTCTGTGCTACGGAACTACTTTCCTGAGATGGAAAGCGTGTTTACGGTCGGCTTATTAAGTCGTTTGAGGAAAAAGTCGTCCGGCCCGGTGCATCGTGATGATGAAATATGCTGCAGAGCAGCAGCATGGCTCTGTGACGGGTTTTAATAGTTTTTAATACAATGCAGTTGTATGGCTGCTGGGACATGAGGCTGCACTGGGCACCGGCTGCATGGACGAGACTTGTTAGCAAAACAAATTCATTGCTGATTTTGTTATTTTCATAGGATTTGTTGACGGTAAGAAATGCATTAAAAAACACCAGCCTTATCCTTTAATGGAAAAAAAAGAAATAAAAAAATCTAAAATCGCAAAATATGAACTATTTGAATTTCCAAATCGCAAGAGGCTGCCATTATTTTATCAGTGGTGAACTCCTAAACGTGGTATTCTCTTCCTGATCACAATTTCTGGCTTATAAATTACATCGTACATTATTTTAAAAAAAATAATAATAATTGTATTCAAACCTCGGATCAAATCCTCAGCAACATCTCAGTTTTTTATTAAAAGTTTCTTGTTTGCTGAAAATCTAAAATACTGAAAAACCAGCATCTGTATACTGTATTGCAATTTATATCACAATTGCAACATTCAAATTAATTGCAAAATTATTTGTCAGTATCGTACAGCCCTAGTTTTATGTTAATGAGAAGATGAGGCCATTTTGGGCTGTGACTCAGGATTTAAGGAACATTTTGTGGGGAATTACGCTCTAAATGTTTCATAACCAGGGAGGAGAGAGTGAGTTATGGTGCAGTTCTGGTTCTGCGTGATCTACTTAATCTACACATAAATCTACAGCGTGTGTGTGTGTCCATGTCGGTTCGTCCTCGTCGCTGTGTGTGTGTGTGTGTGTGTGTGTGTTCGTATGGCAGGAAAGTCTGTGTGTCAAAAACAAGATAGGAGCTGCTGGGACTTGGGCCCGCTGTGGCCTTCTATGGTAACCGTGGGGAAAGAAAAAGAGGAAAACAGCAGAAAATAGAGAGGAGCATTAATAACCGTGAACCCGGAGGCTTCGGGGTCAAGCTGGCTAACGTTAGAAAACAGGCGCACATGCCCAGAGATGGTGTGGCGGTGAAGACCCTCCACTCTGGATCAAACCCTCTGTCCTCCGTTCTGTCCTGTGTCTTTCCTGCTCTCAGTGTCTGTTGGTAAAAAGTTTTGATGCTAACTTCCTTGTTTACTGGCTGCTGCTGCCTGTCTCCATGCACCGCTGAGTACAGTCGTGCAACATAAATAGTGAAAGTTTTCAGGTCATGGATAAAGTGAAAATTAAACATATACGCGTCTCATTACCTAGTGAGCAGTCAACGTGTTGAAGAAGACAGGCTTTGGGTGGTTTTGGGCTTGATGTTTGGAACGTCCATTTACGTTAGGACTGGATTGGACAGCGTGATGTTATTAAAAAAACGTGAAATAACACAAACTCTGAAACGCAGATTGAATTATGTGACAAAAACATGAATTGGACACATTTTCAGCTAAAGGTTGTCTCACAGTCAGGTTTAAGCAACTAAAACAACTTGGTTAAGGTTAGGGAAAGGTTTTGGTCATGGTTAAATATCAAAAACTTTAGCTCAAAATTTGTATTTTTTAAATTTATCGATGATGGAAAAATATGGTCCAGGTCGAAAATGGCAAGAGTTAGCGATGCTTTAACTTACTGCTGCCATGGGCTGGTAAACCAAAACAATTTACCTGCCAAGAATAATTTTTACCAGCCACTTTTTTCATAGAAATGTCTCCTCTGTCACTCAGGAGCAACAAATACAACTGCTTGAATTAGCAGTTAGCGAAGTTAGTTAGTTTACTAGCTAGGTAGCTTCTACCTAGCTATAGGCTAGATTCTGCTAGCTAGCTATAGTAGGTCAAATATATTACCTTACAATGTGAAGCTGTATCCTCTGGAGGTTTTAGATTCATTCCTTTCTGAAGTGTGTTTCAGTGGGGAATCTGTGAAATGTCCGATGTTTATATGATGTGGGTTCAAAAGTTCAAAATGGCCGCCGTGGAAATAAGGTCTATTGCTGCCTTCAAATGGAACTCGTGAGCTCGTGGTTACGACACGGGAAGTCGTGTACACGGTATGCTTGGTGTTCAAGTGGTTAAGTCGTGAGAGCACCGCTGCTAGGCAACGCTGCTAGGCAACGCTGCTAGGCAACGCTGCGTCTAGAAGCCACCAAGGCTAACAATTTAGCTAGCTAGCCAGCGGGTAACGTAATGCAGGAAATGCAAAGGCATAATGACAGAGGGAAAAGATGAGGCCGTTGGGAATATCAACATTTTCCTCAGACATATTATAAAATTACTAAGAAAAATTCTATACGACTAAAATTACAATATATTAACTTACCATTCACCGAAAAATGAACTTCCATGGCCTCCGCTATTTCTGAAAACGTCAACAAACACGTCACAACTCGTGAACTCGGAGCTTTCAGAAAATGTAATACTCTGCCAAGGTCTACTCTTGTGATGTAGTGACAGCAGAAACAGTGGCACACCATTCAAAGAAAGATAAAATTAAACTTTAAAACAACGCCACCCACTGTCCCAACAGCCCGCCGTCCCATCATGCCGCTTTCACGCCTATTTTGAATTAGCGCTGCAGCCTGTTTGTTTGAGGATGTAATAAAATAGAACATAATAGACGTATTGTTGCATAAAACTTGGTGCCAGACCATTTCTTGCATAATATCTGTTTTTCAGCTTCTGTTTACCGCCTAACAAATCATCATCATTTCCAATTATTTGGTTGAAATTATGAAATAGGTGAGAGAGAGGGAGGCATGAAGAGAGATGAAACACTGGAATAACTTGCAGGAACACACACACACACACACACACACACACACACACTTTCTCTCTTTCATTTTCTTCCTCTCTCACACTTCAAAGT
This sequence comes from Centroberyx gerrardi, assembly GCF_048128805.1. Taxonomy (NCBI): domain Eukaryota; kingdom Metazoa; phylum Chordata; class Actinopteri; order Beryciformes; family Berycidae; genus Centroberyx; species Centroberyx gerrardi. The sequence continues at coordinate 22,225,403 of NC_136020.1, read as the reverse complement.
CAATCTATTTACACAGATGGGTAGAGAGCAGGGTGTGTCCTTGCTGCACTCTGCATGTGTGTGTGTGTGTGTGTGTGTGTGTGTAGACGTGCATGTGCATGTGTTTAGGTTTATGCAGTGTGTGTGTGCATGCATGCTTACTCGTATGTGTGTGTGTGTGTGTGTGCGTGCGTGCAGACGTGCATGTGCACTATATGTGCATGTATGTTTTAAGTTCCTTTGTGTTTTTTGGTGCGTGTGCTGACATGCGTGTGTTCATCTGTGTTTAGGTTCTAGGTTCTCGCAGTGTGTGTGTGTGTGTGTGTGTGTGTGGTGTGTGTGTGTGTGTGGCGCGGCCCGGGGCGTTTTTTTTTTTTTTGGAGTGGCACATGAAAGTATTCACGTCAAAACGCAGAGCAGCGGTTTGTTCTATAGAACGGATCCACGTCTCTCTTTCATGTGGGTTAAAGGGGGAAAAGACAAAAGGTGTTGACAGAGACAGAGAGAGAGAGAGAGAGAGAGAGGGGGGGGGGGAAAGGGCGAGCGAGAGAAAGAGAGAAGGAGGAGGAGGAGAGGAAGGTGAGATGAGGAAGAACAGGAGTTTCCAGTGTGTCGGATAGAGAAAAACAGAGAGAAGAAGAGGGAGAGTATATGACTTCCACTGAAAAGTATAGCACAGCCTGAGGATACAGACATACAGGAACATGACCTCCCTCCCTCTCTCTCTTTGCTTGTCATCCTCCTCCCTCTCTCCCTCTCTCTCTCTTATATTACTTCTCCTCTCCCTCCCTTACTTTCTGTTCAGCACCCACACAACCCAGCAGCATACGATCTGCTCTGCAGAGCCGGTCATGTGGAAAGTTTTCACCAAAAGCCACGTGGAAAATCGAACACGCTGCATGCAAAACATCCTGAAGCCTAAAGCTGCGTCACGTTGTTTTGTCTTTTTTTTTTTTTTTTTCCCCAGATAATGTTTTTCACTGCAAAAAATTACAAGTCGTCAAGTGATTTTATCTTGTTTCCAGACCTATCAGCTTATTTCATGATATTTTTTAGTCAAATTATCTCACTCCACTGGCAGATAATCTTGCTGGTTTCAGTAAATTCCACTTGATTCATGCCAATATGACTTCTTCTTTCAACAAAGAAAATCCGGAAACAAGAAACTTTCTCCAAGACAATTTCACTTTTACCAAGTAAAGGTCCTGAAACAAGTTACATTCTCCTGGAAAAAAGTCTAATTTGTTAAAGTCGAGATGAAACGGCATTTCGAGAGTATCTAACTTCCGTATCGTGACGTATTTCCCAGTGAAACAGGAAAGACAGGCGGGACATAACGTTGGGAGGAATTTGATTTGAACGTTGAAAAGTGGGCGTGTCATAACACCCGAAGACACACCGAAGCACCGTGCTGCTGCTAGCTAGCTAACTAATGAATCTTAGCTCTGTGCTAAAAGTTGAAGATCGATTGATGGGTGGATGTCATGATATTATTGGTTGAAATTGGTTGAGTCATGCTTACGTAAGCACACGGCATATTTTGTTTTACAGGAAGAAAACATGATTGAATTTTGATATAAGAATACAAAGAAATGGATTTTTTGTATTTTTTTTGGCATACAATATAAATAGGTGCACAATATGACCGGGGATGTGATCTAAAAGGGTTAAAAAGGCATTTTTCATTTCATCTCGACTTTAAAACCGGTAAAATTATCTGCCAGTGCAGTGAGATGATTTCACTAAAAATAATCCTAAAATGAGCTTGATGAGTCTGGAGACGAGAGAAAATAACTGAACAAGTCTGTCAGTTTTGTGTCAAATGTTTTTTTTATTTGAGCATGTTGACATATATACACATACATGAGCACATATATCCATACAAATATACATGCAATTAGACCGGAATATGCTCTTTTTCGTTTTCTTGAACAAATGTATATAAAATAACAGTGATAACTAAAGATATGGCAAACGAGTCTGTCAGTTTTTGCAGAGTTCCAACATCTGCTCAATCACACCAGGAAAACAGCTTACATCATTTAAAGAGGCGGCTTCAGCCAAGTCATCCAGTTGGACAAAGATGTGTTCTAGTCAGTGGCATTTTTATGTGTTTGGTTCATCACAGGTTGAAGATTTATCTCTAACTATTAAAGGAAAAATCCCTCTCAGATCCTCCTACACTGTTAAAACCCAATCTGTGATGTTCAACACATTCCACGAGTTATTTAGTGATGAAGTGTTGTAATTTACTTTTTTTGGTGAACCCACTTTCCCTCAACCTGCCTCGTCTGCTTCTACGTTTCCCAGAATTCCCCTTCCTCAAACCCCTCAACCTGTCTCTCTGCTGCAGTGCATTCTGGTCTCTCTCCTGCTCCTGTGGGTGGAGAAACTGGTCTCTCTCCTCTTCTACGATGGATTTCTCCCTGTATGATTGTTGAACGTCTCTCGGTGCAAAATGGCGGCTCTAAAAAGAAGCCCTCGCTCTTTGATTCTGAGGGACTGACACCAAAACCTGACGTTTACCGCTGAGGTTTTACATCCTGAAACATTTTCTCATATCAAACTCCACTGTAGCTGCTGGAAACATCTGGAGGTGACGTCACCTCGTCTACGATTGGCCGGTTATCCACCAAGAAGGAAAACACAACTAACTACTGAATGGAGCCAGAGATGAAAAATACATTTCCAATAGCTGATTTTAAGAGTGTTGAAGTATTTTAGGGGGGATTTGTCCTTTAAATCTGGCACTGTGCTGCACTCTTCTACTTTGAAAGGTTGTAAAATTCAGTTTTTTGTCCCTGAAGAGATTGTGTATAAGAATAAATAAGACAGAAAACTCTTTTATCAACTCATAACTGAACCACTTCAACCTATTCACTGTTCCTGATGTAGTGACATACAGCGAGAGAAGAGAAGACAACAGAACAGCGCAGTACAAAACAGAAGAGAAGAGAAAATAAATCTCAGGAGAGAGAAAAAAAAAAAGAAGAATAAAGTGAATAAATGTGAGAAGACAGAAGAAAGAGAGAAGAGAATATAGGAAGAGACAGGAGAGTTAATGGAGATCACCTGAGACAAATCAGGGCAACTCAAGGTTCGGCCGAGCCGGCTCTGGAATTAGCCACAGGCAGGGCACACACACACACACACACACACACACACACACACATACACAGTAAAATGTGGAAACGCAGCCAACACATGACGCCATGTGAAACAGTTCTATCTATATCTGGTTTAGCTGCAGGCGGCTCCAGGGAACCAGAGGCCTTCCTCCTGTCTGTCTGTCTTCATTCAGTCACACTGTGAAAGTCACGAGTTTCACAAGTTTTTGAATATTTTCTTGCAGCACAAAATCATTTTAAAATGCAATTATCTGGGGGTTTTGTTTTGGATGTAAACAAAAGTCCTCAATAATATCAAAGTGGAAATTAAATGTTAGGGAGGTGGAAAGTAGAGGAATGGCTCACGACTCATGTTGAATCCCAACACTTTTATTTAGGTTAACAACGTTTCGATCCACAATGGGATCTTTGTCAGGTAAAAAAAACAAAACAACAACACGATTTACCTTAAAAGTCCCATATTCTCCACTGTCCAGAGTTTTATTTTGTGTCTTGAGGTCCATTCAGAGCTGTGTGTGTGGTGTCATGAACCAAAAACACTCTCAATCCATTTCTCCACGTTCATTTCCCAGCATCTCTCTGAGCCTTACCAAGAACAGGCCGTTTCTGTCGCCGTGTCTTTAAGGCTCATTAATATTAACGACCCCTCTGTTCCGATTGGCTAACCGTTTCGAGAGTGAAACGTGAGACGCCGCGGCCCGGCGGCTACAGGTAGGGAAAACTCTCCGGTAATAAACGATGACGACCGCTCGACCGCTTTGAAAAAAACACTTTGTTAGTCTATTATTTCTTACAGAAATGATAATGAGCGAACCTTTGTGACGCCACAAAGTTACGGAAGTCCAAACGGCTCGTTTAGAGGCTCGCTTTTCTAATATGGATTGTGTGGATTTAGTTTTGATGCTTTCACCATGTTTAGATACACATCCAACTCCTTTATCATCACAGAGGAGAGGGAGTCCTGCTTTACACCAGATGGGACCTTTACGTTCATCTGTAAATATCTCTAAAATATAGAGGAGTGTAAAAGTCTTTGACCAACCAAGGACTCACGTTACCTTCTGTGATTCATTTCATATTTCAGTTTGTTCTTTTCTGACCAGCTCCTCCTACTGAGCATCTGTCCCGTTTAAGGCTGCAAATCAATCTAGCGCTTTTATATTGAAATATGTGAAACTTAAACTATATTGCATGTCTCTGATCTCATGTACGCTGCACCTTCACTGCATTCAGCCTGTTTCACATACATCCTCATTCATAATGAAGTGACACGAACAGAATATGGGTTGGATCTTCAATAATTGATCAGCAGCTAATGGACTGTCTTTCATCAGAAGAGAAAAATGGGATGTAAATAGGAATACTTTGTACTTCTGTCTGTTTGGACCAAATGTTCACAGAAAGATGAAGGGAAAAAAATGTTCTTATCCTCACTTCTACAGGGGATATTTTAGGGTCCAGGTTAAAATTAGGTTTAATATTAGGTATATGGTGAGAGTTAAGGTTTGGGTTAAGACTGTAAAACCAGATGCAGTAGTGAGTTCGTCACCCACAGGTTTCTGAAGGGTTTTGAAGCCTAAAAATCGGGATCTCCGCCATGTTGACATTTTTTGGAGCCTGCTATTGGCCCGTGATCGACGACCTGTCAATCACTAGGAAAACAACCCAGTTTTATAACCGTTATATCCCGTTAATGATGAAATTATTTTGAAAATCTCCATAAGGACACACATTAGAAGAAGTGAAATAACCAAAACCTCTTGTGGGAAAAATGTATTGATATTGATTAGTATATTTTTATCAGAAGTTGGTTGTGGTCCAGTGACTTCATGGAGTTTGGAGTCTTTTTGGAGCCGGACACTTGCGGACGTTTGAGGAATCGTTGCCTGCCGCCACTTCCTTATTGACTTCAACATTCACCCGAGGTTTTGGCCGCTTGGTTAAGAGTCAGGGAGTTAATGTTGTCAGTGGAGGTTAGGGTTACCAAAATAAATGTCTCCAAAACTCCATTTCAACTTCTGCGTTAAGAAATCATTTTATTTCGTTTCGATCCTAAGATCTTTGTGAGATACATTACCCACAAGGTTTAGCAAGTCAAAGCACCAATCAGAGACGTCACGTTTACTATGAAAACACAAATATGCAAACGCAGTGCCTCCAAAACAATCTTGTGTATGTGTGTATGTAGCTATGATGTCATCTCAGAGCCTTGCTGCATAAATTAGACAGCCAGCTGACGGGAACCGCAGCCTGACATCATCTGATCTGAGTCAGCTGTGAGTTTATTCTGCAGAGAGTTCACTTGTTTCCTTCCCTTTCCCCCCTCTGTCCTTCCTCCTCCTCTCCATCTCTATATTTCCCACTCTTTCCCTTCGCTGCATCCGTCTCTCTCCCCACCCGTGTTTTTCCCCTCTTTCTTTCAGTCCCTCCCTCCATCTTTGCCTTCACTTTTCACCTCTGTCTGTCTTACAGCAGCTTTGTCCTGGTCTTAAAAGGGCGAAACCCTGAGGGACTCCCAGAAACAAGCTGACATCATCCTTCTTTCTCCTCCTCCTAACAACATCCTATTCTATTCTAGCACTTCTTTCCATCTCTACTCTTTCTTTGATACCATCTCTTTCCTCTCCTATCCTTCCCCCATTCATTCATTTTAATGTAGAGGCCCATAATGAAATAATTGCCCATAATGTAATAAAAAGAGTAAGAAAATCTCTAAACGTATGTTAATGATGGTTGTTATATTGCTGACTTGGTAACAATTTCTTGGCTGAATAACAAGTGTTGGGGGCTTGGTAAACTGTTTAAAGTGCTCAGATTACTTTTTGTGGTAACTATAGTAATTTAACATGTTAGTTTTTCAATTTTTGTTATCCGTTATCAGTTACTTTTTAAATTACGTTCGTCACAAAAGAAGTTTGACATAAATGGCACTGGCATCCTGTTTTCAAACACAGCTGTAGTGTTTGCATTTTAAAACAATGATGGACACACTTGGCAGCACAAGCCATGACGCTACGGCTTGTTTATGAAGTGAGGAACGCAAATATACTCTTTTATTTATAATGCAGAGTAATGTTGTAATGTCGCTGTTTCCTGCAGTTGGTCGGATTAACGAACCGCACCTCAGTTCTCTTGTTAGAGGACTGAGACTCTCGCTGCCGTTATTTGGTGCCACCAGAGGTCAAAGGTCATCGTTCTCACCTGGACAAACCGACTGAACTGAAGGAGGAAACGCTGCAGAGCTCAGAGAAACCGATCAGAACACGCTGGCTGTTGAACGCAGCCTTAGATCCCACAAAATCCACTGGATCTCCTCTGGTGTTCAGAGAAAAATAAAGACAGCAAGAAAGAAAACACAAAAAAAGAAAAACACATAAAGACTCCCAAACCAGGATATCCAAGTCACACGTTTTATCCATTAGTGGGTCACGCAAGCTGAACTGCACACACACACACACACACACACACACACACAGCTAAACCACCATCGAACAGAATCACAGTATACACACCAAAGCGCCGAGTCGCTCTCTCTGGTCAGCCTCCCTGCAGTTTACATGCAGAGGGGTCAAAGGGCAGATTGAGCGTTGACACCAGACCACATACCAGAGAGAGAGAGAGAGAGAGAGGGAGGGAGAGAGAGAGAATGGAAAATGGAGCAGGTCTGTGTAATTCCCCGCACGGTGCGGTGTGAGCAGCTTATGTCCTGACTGCGTCTTATGCTGCACTAAGCCTCAGGAAATCCAAATATTTATGTGATTTTGGTGCCTGAACGCAGCGCTTGTGAAATGACCAGACTATAGGTTATGATATACACTGACTGTCAAGCCCTACGCCCACTTAATCCTCTTTGGGAACACACACACACACACTTATGAACACACACCCAGCAGATCATGACAGACAGAACAGATGGATGCAGAAAAAAGGCAGAAACGCCTCCTTGTGTCCTCCATGATGTGTTTGACAGAAGGTCTAATGGCTGAAGTACGATGCCAAAACAAACGCAGACGGATAAAGATCCTGAAGGTTTACTTGCTGACTGAGGACGCACTGGATGAGGACCTGGCTGATGAGAATGAACAGAAAGCCACAAGGTGAATTGTGAGAATCAGGAGCAGCGCTACTCCATCCCTACATTACCAGCAGGTCACTCAGGTCTTCTGACCAGGGCTTACTGGTCGTCCCTCGCTCTAGGCTCAAAACAAAAGGTGATCGAGCCTTTGAAATTGTGGCACCTAAACTGTGGAACGCTCTTCCACTGGACTTAAGATCTGCGGTCTCTGTTGACACTTTTAAAAAGCAGCTGAAGACTCATCTGCTCAGACTGGCCTTTGTCTAGCCTCTTGTGTCTGTATTTCTGTGTGTTTTTATGTCCTTTGTTTTTATGTTTTATTGTTTCTTACTATTTGATGGTCTTATTTTAACTATTTTACTCCTGTGAAGCACTTTGTGACTTTGTTCTGTGAAAGGTGCTATATAAATAAACTTTACTTACTTACTTACTTACTACTTACAGTCTGTGGTTCAGAGCCGGTTTGAACAGCTGGAAAGATGAACAGCTGTGCGTCTTAATTCGCTGTGAAGCAAATGTTAAATGTTAAACTGTGAAGATGCTTCTCTTTTCACTTTCATGAGAAGATCATTCTTTCCAAGACAACTTGGGAAGAACGTCCATAAGGGCACGAGTACAGAGTATTGAGATTCAGTTAGCTTAGCTGCTATAGCGTGTCAGCTGCAGTGTCTTAGCTAACTGCTAGCTAGCTACTTTTTTTCATATTCCTAGATTAGCTACCGTTACTTTTAGCTAACTGCATGCACAGCAAAACAATCCCATCCTTTGCTGTCTGTATTTTTTAACTGTATGAAGTGTCCTCCGTTATTTAGCTAGCTAGCTAACATTAACCCGATTCTCTCTACAATATTGATGCAGCCAAAACCAGGTAATTTTGTTATCTTCACTTCAATCTTTACATTTCACATCTTTACATTTCTTTACATTTATTCAATTCAATTTAATCAATTTTCTTTTTACTTCCGCTTTCAGCCCATAATGCTAACAAAAATGTGGCTACCAGACTACTGAGCTAACACGCTATATCCAAGCACTAGTTAGTTTGGTCCTGGCAGAGTTAGCTCCTCACTGGGGGGAACGCCACTGCGCTCGGTGATGATGTCATAACTAATAACGAATCACTGGCTCCAACAGGCATCAACATCGAGACCGCCGGAGGCTTGGCAAAATTAGGATTAGGGAAATTGTGTTGCACAGAGAACCATTACTGAAAATGTGCTGTAATACCAGATATAAATGTTTTTATGATGATGCTGAACCAGAGGCACGCTTCAAAAATGATCTGATACTTATCCTCTAACAGCAAGAGGCTGTAGGTGGGATGTTGGCCAAAGCCAAGGAAATAAAATACACACACACACACACACACACACACAACTCTCCAACCCCCTGCTGTGTAGTAACCCCAGTCCATTTGTCCATAAGGAGGTTTAGCCTGCTGATGTTATGATTGCATGTCAACTTGGCTCCATACTAGACACAGAAAACCACCAGATGTTAAGCCTATATGTTCCATTACAGCGCACACACACACACACACACAAGCATCTAGATTAACATGTATAACACACACACACACAGGAGCTGCCACACTGTCAGGTTCCCTCTGACTCCACAGTGTTTAGACTCTGCCAGCTCTCATTTCATTTAAAAAGAAAGACTGCAGAAAACAGATTGATCACCAGCAGGCCCAAATGGAATAATTATTTCATTTTCTGTGCTGTTCTTGGCTGAAATTTGACTGAAAATGTATGAATTCTGTTGGAACGATTTTTCTTGTTCCTTAAAGTGTTGAACTACCAGCATTTAAAAAACATGAAAACATGACTGTGTGTGTAAGAAATCGTTGAATCAAATTGTTGAATTCAGTCCTATCCACAAAATATACTGCTCTCTTTTTATGAGAATGTCTAATCATTAAATGTTGCTTCAGTTCAATCAGCAAACATACTGTAGGCTACATACCTTGCAGAAAATGACTCAAAACCTTTTCCATATCCGCTGGTACATTTGGCATAGAAATGATCCACCAAGAAGCTCTTATCTTAATAGACTTTAAACTTGTGTAACTGCTGTAAACACCCAAAACACCACAGTAAGAGGGGGTCCAATATGGCTGCAGCCCTTTTTCAAATCTACAGACAGGAAGTGATGTCAGGGTTGCGTTCAGGGCGATCCCAAAAGTTGCCCTTTCAATCATTCAATGTTGCCTTGCTTATCTGCAAACATACAGTACAAACCTCAAAGAAAATGACTCAAAACCTTTTCCAAATCAGTAGGGTTTGCTGGTAAATTTGGCATACATCTACCAAAATGAAGCTTTAATATTAATAGAATTTCTTCTTCATCTTCTTCTTCTTCTTGTCTTTTAACGGCAGTTGGCGACCAACATCATAGGTGCAGTACCGCCACCTTCTGCATCCTGCTTGAGTAATAAAATCAAAGAAAATTCTGCAGCATGCGCCACTTGATGAATTCATTATTGTCTTCATTGTAAACTCCTGAATTCCCACCTCTCTGAATCCTTCTTTCATTTGTTGTTAATTTAAACTTTTGTAAGTGCTTTACACCAATCCAAAATACCAAAATAAGAGCTCCAATACGGCAGCACACTGGTTTCAAATCTACAGACAGGAAATGATGTCAGGGTTGCATTCAGGGAAACTCAGAAACATGGGAAACATCCAAATGCTTTTGTATCGCCACAAAACTGACAATTCTGAGTAGATATGTTGGTTTTTTTTGTCTTGTGTTATCCTTTCTTTTGTTTTTATGTTGAATCTCCCCGACCCCCCCCCCCCCCCCCCCAAAAAAAAAGCAGAAAAGAGGCGTTAATATTGTATTTGTACCTTATTTCATACATTTGTCAACATACTTTCAATTCTACAGATCTAAAATCTTTTCTCCTCTCCATTGTACTCATTTGAACCTTTTGGTACCTACAAATGAAAAACTACACAACATCTGTAAAGTATACAACGTGACATACACTCATTTACTTAAGAGATTAGTGATTTTCACAGTACATCATATGACAAAAAAAGCATGTCCAGTCTTTCACATATTGCTTTTGCCATAGCTTCTACTTAACCAGTGGTATCTTATCATTTGCTCTAAAACTATCAGGCAGACCGGGTCAGAGAGCATCTGCAATCTTTTCCTAAACATTTTTGAAAACTCCAAGTTCCCAGCTGTCTTGACGCCTCTATGAACAGCAGCCTGGACTAGGAGACTTGTGCCTCTGTGGCCACTGAATGACCGAGGTGCATAAAGATGACAAGCTGCAGGTGTGATGTCATTTCCAGTTTGGACAGAGAAAAACTACCTCAAGTTTTGAGTGTCTAGTTGGGGGGGAAAAGGGAAACTTGACACAAAACTTGTATTATGTGTTTTCAGACATATCCATTGCTGTTGGAGCATTGCATCATGGGATGAAGCAGTAGGATGGGGAGTGCTGTCAAACCAGGCGGCGGCCATCTTTATGCACCGGATCCATCGGCCGCATCAGATACAGATTTCAGTCTCTTTCACCCTGGGTTTAGAGGAGCCTACGAGTAGAGAAGCCTACGAGAGGATAAAGGTACCTGAGATAATGAGAAACATGATATACAGTTACTGTTTCATTAAAAAAAATAATATCGAAGACCCTGCATGTAGGATTTTCTCAATATGTTGCTGTTAAATGAGTTGCAATGCTACATTCAAGCAAAACCTGCTTCAACTTTTCTTTCAGTCCAATCTGGCAGCTGGTTCAGTTCCTCATGAAAAACCCCATGGTCAACTGCGATTGATTGATTGATTGATTGATTGATTGGTAAATCAGAAAGTGAAGGGGAAATATTGTACATTGTCTGTTACTTTCTGCAATTTTTATTTGTTATGAGGCTGAAAAAGAAGTCAAACTAAAATAAATAATAGACAGATAGATGAGACAAAAGCAAACAGTTCACACAAAATGTCAGAAGTAGATCATAATTCATTTAACAATCACACATTGAGAAAATCCTACAGTTTGCGCAGGGTAAGGATCAGTTAAGGACAATCATTTCTCTTCTTGAACGACGAGAGAGTGAGTGGGTTGTGCTCCCAGCACCAAATATACCAACTCCAAATATACCAATACCACAACTTCCTTGTTCCAAAGTCCATGTGAATGCACTTAAAATGAGCAGTTTCTGTCTCTGAGGGTGCGTTACGTCAGCTGAAACATCCTTTTAGGCAGGATGCAGCTCTTCAGGGGCCGGATCGACTAAAGATTTGCGCCAGTGCAAATCAAATTGCGGGCGCAAAAAAAAAAAAAAAACCTGATCTACTGAGACAGCGCACAGGGGATTTGTGGGCTTTCCAAGGCTGAGGTGCAAAATAAAAGGAGGTAATTATGTAAATTGGCAGCGGATGTGATTTATCAAGAGCTAGTCCGTTATCATCTGTTGATTGCGCTATATTTGGGGAAAGTATGTCTTATTATTTTGCGCACAGGATGACTCCGTGTCTGGAACCGTCTCCAAGATCAAGAGGACAGTCATCTGCAAACATGCGAATCCCTGTTACAATTACAATTAGGTTTAAACGAGTACGTTGACTTCAAATGCTCCATTTAAGCCTCATTGGCAGAGTAGCAGAAAGTGTGCTCAATATGCAGACTATTTCCAAAATACAGTCACACGCTCTTCTCTCAATTTGCTGACGCTCATTATGAACCAATGTCTCAGCGACTCTGCCTTGATGAAAACAATGCTTTTTTTGTGGCAAGCATTTTGGGTCTCTCTTCATATCATGTCATGTGTTTTTTTACCTTTTCTAAATCGTGCTTCTGGTGCCAACATTCACTTTATTTGTTATGTCGTTCCAGAGTGTCTTTTTATGCGGCCGAAGTTAGCAGATCTGGGCCATAATTACCGTATTTCCTCTAATAGTGGCCTGTAGTCAATTAAAAGTCGGGTCTCCGATAATGGCCGGGGCCGTCGTCGACACGAACAAATAAAGGCCGGCCTCAAATACAGGCCGGGGAAAAAACAAAGGAAACAAGACTAGGTCAAAACCAGTATATGGCTGGACCGTGTCCGTCTCCTCTCTCCGCCGCTGTCCTCTCCACCGCGCCCACGGCCCGCATTGATCCTCCCGATCCGAGCCCCGGACTCCCGCCGAAATCTCGGTCGGATCACCGGGAACACATCGGCGCCCAGGTTCAGTTAGCTTCAGTTAGATTCAGTTAGCTTCAGCTTACATGCAAACAACGGTAGATACCGGTAAACTCCTGGTGCCTGTTTGTAACTGTAGTTTGTAGTAACGTACAAGTGCCACAAGACGGCTCGGCCGGCGGAAGTCTCTGGAGCGTGCCGTCGTCGATTACCGTAATTATCGTAATGCATTGCAGTAACAAAAAAACGTCTACCTAACGTACCCCAACAGAAGCAGATCAGAAAACAAGGAGGCTTCGTACTAAAATATGAGCAAATATACTTATCAAACAGAGGGAATTAGAAATAAAGGCCTGTCTCTAATATAAGCCTGCTTCCAATAAAGGCCTGGTACCCTCTGCAGTTGAGGTAAATAAAGGCCCGGGCCAATATTAGAGGAAATACGGTAAGTAAGAGGAATCTTGCTCTATTCCATGTTGTTAGGTAATGAACCTGCAGGAATGTCTGGTGTATACTCTGGCATGAATAAAGAAGGAATGCTGATGAAGTAATTGTAAAAAGCAATGGACATACTGTAATCCCCTGCTCACTCCCATTCACAGTTGACAGAAGAGCCGGCTGTCTGTTAGCAGTCTCACCATTTTACAGTCTGTTGACAGCAGATGAAGTAGAAGTCCACTTGGCTAACATGGTGACAGACCGACAACAACACAGAGTAGATGTTTAGATTTGGTCCACAGACGATCTACAGCTAGTTTGGACTGCAATCTATGAGTGGCATACAAGAGTGTAGCCTATTGGCATGTTGGTTTTTTCATCCAATTTTTTTTTTTAGCTTTGCCTCGCCTCCTTGTGTGAGTCCATCCATCCAATAAGTAGGGCTGGGTGTAGAGAAACAGTAACAGTAATGAGTGGAGTGCTGATTTACAGCATACATTTACATTTTGAGGCATGAAAGTGAAGAAAAAGATTCAAAGTGCATATCTGCATATCAGGTTTTCTAGTAAATAATGAGTAATTCTATGGAGAAAAATCTGTTGACTGTATTCCAAGTATAAATGACGCCCAGAAAATGGTTTGTGCTTTCAACATGTACTAAAAGGTATTGAAAATGTAGAATTTTACAGCCGCTACCAAATAAAATAAAATACATAAATACCATAAGTACATAAAGAAGAGAAGGTCTGACGGTACCCAGCCCTACTCATGAGTGACAGCGGGGTCAAAGCACGATCCATCCATCCATGTCGATTTATTGTTCATCAGTGAATCTGTCCATTTGTCCTTTTTGGAATCCCTGTCTTCCTATTGGTCCACGGACTTCCCCACTCATTCCTCCGATGTTCCGCCTACGATTGTAATTATTGCTTGTCTACGCTATGAAGCTAGTCTGCCTCAGTTAAATCAGTACCAAAAAGTATAAATGATAACACTTTAACAGGTGAACAGTCGGCGCGAATAGGAACCACACACACACACACACACACACACACACACACACACACACACAGCCTGGTTGGGACGTTGCCCATTCAACCACACTGAGACAAATGAATCCAACTTGAATGTTCCAAGGTAAGCCGAGGTGTTTTAGTCACGGCACTACTCACACACACACACACACACACACACACACAAGAAGACGCACAGAAAACACACACACATACGCACACAGGCACGCACACACACACATTGACAAAGTCACCCTACACAAAATGTCCTCCGGTCAGCTGAAGCGCCCCCTACTGGAGTGTGTGTGTGTGTGTGTGTGTGTGTGTGTTTATGGCTTGTGTGTGTTTGTGTGTGTGTGGACGAATCACACCGCCGTGTGCCTCGACGTCTCCTTCCCGTTCCGGGGCGATGTGGGAATCTGCCGGCTGAACTGGCTGAAGCTGGCGGCCCGGCACCTCGCCCTCGGCCCGCCCCCCTCCCCGTGGGCGAGGCCGGGGGGCAGAGTGCTGCAGCGGGCCGGGTCCGGGACGTCCCGGCCCGGGCGGAGCGGGAGCGGCTGGGCGTCCGGGTGGAGGGTGGCGTCCTTGGCGAAGAGGCTCTGGATCAGCTGGAATTTCTCCTTCTCTTCCCGGAGGAAGACGTCGACCAGGATCGTCTTCTCGCGCTTCAGCTGCTCCACGATGGTTTTGGGAACGTCGGGAATCACCCAGGCCACCAGCAGGCTGAGGAACATCACCAGGTTCTGGAGAGAGGGAGGAGGAGGGAGGGATGGAGGGAGGAGAGGGAAGGATGCAGAACGGATTAGAATGAGAGAGATGGATAGATGTAGATAGGTAGAGATGATGGGGAGTAAAGAGGGATGAGGAGGACGATGGATGAGGAGAGATGGAGGAACGAGTGAGGAGAGATGGAGGAGAAAGGGACGGATGGAGGAAATGGGTTGTTGAAATGATGGGTGGATTTGGACGAGAGATGGAGGAAGATTAGGGAGGAAAATGGAGGAATGAAGGTAGAAGAAAGGGGAGCAAGAAAGGGAGGAATGGAGTGATGAATGAAAGGAAAGATGAATAAGTGAGGAGAGATGGAGGAGAAAGGAATAGATAGAGGAAATGGGTTGTTGGTATTAATGAAGGTATGGAAGAAAGGGCAGACCACATCTGGCTCCATCATGGAGGAACACTGGAGAACCGGCTGAGGACAGATGATGGATAAACAAGCAGCTAGAAGCAGAGAGCAGCTGATCAGCTTGTTGTGGTGTGGCTGTAGATCATTCAGTAACGTTCTCAGTAAAAGTGAATAGTGTGATAAGGTGGATTTGGTTACTGTGACACAGTAAACTGTCTTGTCTTTAGCCCTAGTCTCTACTCCAAAACACTCTGAGTTGTAGCTTGAGAAGAGTCAGCTCAGTTAACCTGAACAAACTGTTAGCTAGCTAACTAGCCGGCAAACACACTGATGTTAATGTGAACATGCTAACGCTAGCCGCTACTAGCTACGTTAGCTAGTGTGCTAATCAGATGTGTTAACAACAAGACAGTGATGTTAGCTGACCAGATACTATGGTTAGCTAGCTAACAAGCTGACATTATCTAAACACTAAATCAATCAGATGGATCAGTGATGAAATGATCAGTTCAGTCAGAAACAGACAGAAAGTAAACATGACTATTAAAGTTGAGACAGACAAGTTGTACATTTAGAAACACAATCAGCTGTTCACAGAGCTGAGGACCTCCAACATGGCCGCCAGAGGGTGCGTTACATCACCTGTAAGCTCTCTATAGGTAGATGTTACTCATATGGAGTGATATTTACAGAGGCAGCCCTTGTAAAGCTCCCAGTTTGTATTGCATGCTTGCTGGACTGATGCTGCTCTTTGGCTCCGTCCCCAAGAGGTTTGTTCTCTTTTCAGTCATCACATGTTACATGGAAAGTTCTAGTAACTTGAGAGACGTAAGAGTTTCAGTTCAACAGCTGTAAAACATGATAGTTGCAGGATGAAAGCCGGTAGAGGAACGTCTCCACTGGCTCTGGTGTTAAAAGACATTTGGTCGACACATGTTAGTGCTGCACACACACACACACAAACACACACACACACACACACACACAGACAGACAGACGGAAAAACTGTTTAGCAAATGAGTTGATCGCTAACTGACTGAGACATCTGGTAATGTTCCCAATCATGATGAGAGTACAGCCAGATCCGGCTAATGAGGAATGACTGGCCCACACACACACACACACACACACACACACACACACACACACACACACACACATACTTTCTCTGTTTGTTTTTTTCTGATTCATCGCACTCTCAATTCAGTTCGATTCAAAGAAGCTTTCTGGGCAAACAGCATTGCCAAAGCGGACTGCAGTCCATGGCGATAATCAGCCTGCTAACTGGTGACTTGTGGTAAAAACATTTAGCTCTGATGAATAAGTACTCTCTCTCTCTCTCTCTCTCTCTCTCTCTCTCTCTCTCTCTCTCTCTCTCTCTCTCTCTCTCTCTCTCACACACACAAAAACAGTAAGGATCCTATCAGGATATTATCAGGTACAATGTCAACATAAGAATAACATAACATAAGAAAAGCAAATTTGGGTCAATTGAAAACTCCTAAAACTGTTTAATATAGGGCTCAGTGGAATAAGTTGCCAATTGATATCTGTTAGCTAACACTAAAGTGTCTTTTTAAGAAAAGGTTGAAACACCACTTAAATTAACTGTGTTTTTAACTGTATTGCAGCTTAATTGAAGCACTGGAAAAATGGTGAACATTTGTATGCGCATGATAATTGTCTAATTCCTATTTGCAAAAAAATCTTGTTGATTCTTTTTGTATTGTTTCTTTCGTTCCTCTTGTTTCCTTTTGAGTCGGTGCTGTATGTCTGGAGCCCATGAAGACTAGCTGGTGGTATTTAGCATCGGCTTAACGGCTCCAAATGTACAATAAAGTGAACAGACCGGTACCTGGAACAGAATGACGAAGGCCAGTCTAGCAGCCAGGACACACCAGTACTGTTTGGAGAACTGGTAGGCTTCTGCAGACCAGGGGGGTTCTCTGTAGTCCTTATACCTGGAGGGACACACACACACACACACACACACACACACACACATACAAGGCAGTTATGGAAACACAACGTCTGATTCTCTGATTTCTCTTTTTTACGCTTGGCAGAAGGGGAATCATCTCCATGTGCTTAGAAACTGTAGGTTTTTCATTAGGTCCTTGTTCAGCTGCCATGTCTGAAATGCTGATGGACCGTATACGTTACTGTTTCTGCAGCTAGTTTTCACTGCAGTTGCACTGGAATATTTTCCATTTTTCCAAACCCTGACGAAGACTTTTGTGTCTTCGTCTTCCTTGTTAAAAAACAGAGTTAACGAGGTAAAGAGTGTGCGGTGTGGAGAAGAAATTGATAAAAATAAGCTGAGAGAGGATGGAGCGTAGAATTAATTTGACAGTAATATAGAGAAAACTCAACATGATTTACCTTTAAAGTATTAATCTGCAACATTTTCATCTAAATAAATGTCCGGTTTGTTATTTGCTATCACCGATATAACACAATAATGATATCCAGTTGATGAAAGCTTTTCCACTGTCTGTTCTAAACAGCCGGTGTCTGGTCGCTCTTTCCTGGGAAAATAGTTTCCGGTTGTTTGGAATAAACAGAAGAAGAACTGAATAGTTAGCATGAGCAGCGATAGCCACCATGACTGAACAGACAGAGACAAGCATTTTGAACATTTATTGTACATTATTGTACAATATACTTGCATTTGTGACCTCTCACAGAGATTAATAGCCTATGTAATCCAATCTAGAAATAACAGAATGAAATGGAGTATGAAATGTAAAAAAAGCACTTCAAATATCAAATAGGACCTTACCAAAGTAGTTTGTTTGTTTACCATGGTAGTTTCCATTTCCATTTTCCATTAACTAAGAAAAAATCTGTTTCTATACCAGATAAGCAAGCATTCAGTCAGTGTCAATATTTCTAGATTATGTCACTTGGTTTATACAAAATAGCTAGTAAATAGCTAGTACAGCTACAAGTTTGCTGATGTGGCGAGCGGTTAGAAAGGGGAAGGTCTCGCACCAAGTGGACTGAAATTTGGAAGCGTATTTCTTCTTCTTGGGACCTGTTTCATCCATTTTCAGCAGCAAACTGAGCGGAGCGGAGCTTGAGCGAGCGCAGTGACGAGTGACGCACGTCAGGCAGGGTCGTTTGCTCATGCTCACCTCTGCCTCTGGGTCGGTTTGCCAGGTACCACGACACATATCCCACACAGAAACTGAGAAACACCCATTTGATTTGTATCATTATGAAATCGGGAGATTAACCGGAGAAATTACCAATCGGGAGCACAGCGGGAGAAAGGGTTAAAAATAGGGAGACTCCCGCAAAAATCGGGAGTGTTGGCAGGTATGCGCCCTCTAGAGGCCATCTCATGAAGCGACATCTCACTAAGTGTTACCTGACTGACTGACTGCCTGCCTGACCTGAATTTGCCTTGTGATGCCCTCGGCTGCGCTGTGGGAAAAAGAGAATCTCAAAATGCATCAACAGAAAATCCAAGCTCCGCCCACACTGTTTGATTGACAGGTGATCTGTGGGTAGAGCAGCGCAGAAACTGAATTGAAACAAACCGGTGGATTGCCCACTTCGAGTTGGGAATGAGTCCTTACCCCAAGTGAGGGAGTTCAAGTATCTCGGGGTCTTGTTCTCGAGTGAGGGGACCACGGAGCGGGAGATGGGCCGGACAGTCGGAGCAGCGGGAGCGGTACTGCGTTCGCTTCACCGCACCGTTGTGACGAAAAGAGAGCTGAGCCAGAAGGCAAAGCTCTCCATCTACCGGGCAATCTTCATCCCAACCCTCACCTATGGTCATGAACTATGGGTCATGACCGAAAGGACAAGATCACGGATATAAGCGGCCGAAATGGGTTTCCTCAGGAGGGTGGCTGGCATCTCCCTTAGGGATAAGGTGAGAAGCTCGGTCACCCGTGAGGGACTCAGAGTAGAGCCGCTGCTCCTTCGCATAGAAAGCAGCCAGTTGAGGTGGTTCGGGCATCTCGTAAGGATGCCTCCTGCTCGCCTCCCCAGGGAGGTTTTCCAGGCAGGTCCAGCTGGGACGAGGCCACGGGGCAGACCGAGGACCAGGTGGAGGGATTACATCTCCACGCTGGCCTGGGAACGCCTTGGGATCCCCCAGTCAGAGCTGGTTAATGTGGCCAGGGAAAGGGAAGTGTGGGGCCGCCTGCTGGAACTGCTGCCTCCGCGACCCGACCTCGGATAAGCGGTTGGAAATGGATGGATGGATGGATGATTTATCATCACATCTTCATTAAAACACGCTGCTCCTCTAGTCATCGTGGGACCCGACAGAGTGTAATAAACTTTAATGGGATTCCTTTCCTTGTGTTTTCTTTGTAGTAAACACTCTGCTTTTATTGTGCCGGCCAAACAAACAGCAGAAAACTGAAACCACATGTCGAGCCGCCTGATGAGCGTCTTAAAATGAGGACAGGGAGTGAAGGAGGGAGATGAGAGAAAGAAAGAAAGGCAGGAAGAGACGAGAGGCAGAAAAAATGAGAATAAGAATGAAACAGAGAAAGATAGAGAGAGAAAAGGGAGGCGAGGAATGAGAGAAACAACCAAAATAAGGGAGAGAAAAAGAGAGAGTGGAGGATGTGTGTTGTTTGCGTCAGATAAAACACGACCGCATGAGAGTTTGTTTGGCTGGGCAGGTTGAGGATGTGTTCCCATCCGGTCCAACACACACACACACACACACACACACACACACACACACACACACACACACACACACACACACACACCATGAAACAGCTGTACGTCTGTTTTTGTCATCATCACATCATAGAGACGTTGAACTCCAAAACTCCGGCCCAAGTTTCAAGGAAGTGGGGGATCCAACACACACTAATGCAAATTTAACGCTAATAAAAGCAAATATTATCGAGCCAATCATCTCGGTTGTCATGTGTAAAATTAGGTTATCACATATAGATTTGATCCCATTTTGGGGTTTTACGCTTCATGTCAATTAAACAATCTATTGGCCCAGAATCCTCTCTGCTGGCGAGCTGCTGCCTCGGTCCGGCCAGCTGAGTCATGAATGAGTCTTGTGTTAAATCCATTAGTGCTAATAGGTGCAGCTGACTGCAGGCTTGGCGCTGCTGTTACATAAGCCGACTGCAGAGAAGGACACGCAGAATAAAACATGACAGGGAGCTGTAACCCGTGGCGATAGTAAAAACTCAGGCGCCCGAGCTGCTGATGCTTCAGATCGCTCGCCAACAAAGAGGCGACAAAGCCGGAGAGTCAAATGACTCGCATCCAGTCGCATTCGGGTCGTTTGAGGCAGTAATTACAGTGATGTTTAATCACCGCATAACGCATTTATGTTGCCGCAGACTGTGCAGAGATCGAGATGAGACTGATCAAGTATGGTTATTGATTAGTAATCCAAAGTAGATTTTGAACTTTGATTGGTTGGTTAGAGCTGCATTAGGCAAGATTTGTATGTAAAAATCCACTTAACAGCCTAAAAGTGGGGCTGAAACAGACAAAAGAGGCCAATCCCCTCCTAATTAAGATGCTATAGATTCTCTCTATTTGCCCAAATGAAATTGAGGCATCGTTATGGTAACTGGCGGGAAATCTTCTCCGCACAGGAAGTGACGAATCAAAACTACAATCGAAAAAATCAAAACGAAATCCAGGCTGTCTCCTGAACAGCAGCAGAGAAAGACAACATTAGATCTTTAACTCTCTCGTCTCTTTGGTTTCTTTGGTATAAAGCATCACAGACGCTTCGCTGACCTCACTGCACAGGGTTTCTGGGTAGTGAAGTTCAAACGGTTTTCAAACAGTTTCCTCTCACTTACCAACATGTGAAGTTAGTGCAGCTTCAAATGTTCCCACACAAAAATGGGACAAAAAAAATGAGCAAAACGATATTTGTTTTAGGTTACATGTGCATAAATAACGCAGAATTACAGCAAATCCAATGCATGCAACATAACATTTATTTCTATTTTTTTATTATACTCATTTTCAGTTTGTATCTTAAAGTATCTTAAACTATTTTGAGTCTGTTTTATTCTTACCTTGTATGCAATTATCAATTAATTTTATTCTTGTCTTCTTTTAATTGTAAAGCGCTTTGTAACTGTATTTTGAAAGTACCCAAGTTTATTACATTATTATTATTATTATTATATAATGTATCTAGAATTAAATGACATAGTGGAAACAGATTCTCTTATTTGAAATGAATGAATAACTATCAGACGGTAACGCGTGATCGAGGGGGAAAATCACAGGAACACAAATTCTGTTTTTAGGTGGATCTTTTTTTTTTTAAAGGCTGAACTGGACACTTTCCCAATCAGCAGGTCCAGGCTCAGCTGCAGCTCTCCACACCACGGGACGGAAAGCTCTGTTCGTTTATTTGAAGTATAACCAAATCAAATTTGAAGTGTCCCAAAGAGATTATGCAACAACAAGCTTTAAAACCCAAACAGAGCGGGAGGAGCCTGACGAACCGAGAGGAGCTGGAACAGAATCACCGCTGGCAACAAAATGCCAAACGGAGTCCAGGAGGAGAGAAGAGAGTCTGGGGGGGAAATCCAGAGTGTGTGTGTGTGTGTGTGTGTGTGTGTGTGTGTGGTGAGGATCCAACCAAACATCTGTAAATGGGAGAAACCCACTTAAAAAAAAAAACTTCAATTTGTCATTTCTAATGTTTCCAGTGAAAAGAATCTAGTTTGAACTCTGACCTCTCTCCTGTTAGAATCACATGACATCACAAAAGATCACAGCTAACAACGTTCTCTGTTCTAAAGAGGAACTCAGGAACTTTTACTCTGAGGATATTTTAAATCAGACACTTCTTACCTTTACTGAAGGAGATTTTTAACTGTAACAGTACTTCTACTTGAGTGGGATGTTTTAGTTCTCTGTCCACCGCTGATCGGCGCTCACCGTAGCGGCAGGAGGGACAGTTTCTGTGTTTTGGTAAAACCTGATGTGTGTTGGAAAGAACTGGAGGTTCCTGCACAAACCACCGCTGAAGGTTGTGATGGGCTGCAGTCTGCAGCTGTTACCTTTTAAACAGCGGTGAACGACGGTGGTTCCGATGTTACTTAGATGACAATGAAATAACGACCCGAGTTTGTCGACCGAGAAAAGTCGACCGCAGCTGAGCTTTTCACCGTTATCGACGGTCAGCAGAACAATCAGATTTCCTCACTTCCTTGTTTCTCGACCAATGTGATCTTGAACAGTTCTGCCTGAAGAGTATAAAACGGAGGAGAAATTGATTCCAGCCGTTCAAAGCTTCCCAGTTCTCTACAACTTTTGAAGAAGAAGAAAAGCTGGGGCTTTACACTTCATTGTCTCAGTTAAAAAATCTTAAAGCTCCATATTCTCCACTTCCCAGAGTTTTATTTTGTGTCTTGAGGTCCATTCAAAGCTGTGTGTGTGGTGTCATGAACCAAAAACACTCTCAATCCATTTCTCCACGTTCATTTTCCAGCATCTCTCTGAGCCTTACCAAGAACAGGCCGTTTCTGTCGCCGTGTCTTTAAGGCTCATTAATATTAACGACCCCTCTGTTCCGATTGGCTAACCGTTTCGAGAGCGAAACGTGAGACGCCGCGGCCCGGCGGCTACAGGTAGGGAAAACTCTCCGGTAATAAACGATGACGACCGCTCGACCGCTTTGAAAAAAACACTTTGTTAGTCTATTATTTCTTACAGAAATGATCATGAGCGAACCTTTGTGACGCCACAAAGTTACGGAAGTCCAAACGGCTCGTTTAGAGGCTCGCTTTTCTAATATGGATTGTGTGGATTTAGTTTTGATACTTTCACCATGTTTAGATAGACATCCAACTCCTTTATCATCACAGAGGAGAGGGGAGTCCTGCTTTACACCATATGGGACCTTTAAGCTTAAAAACTAGCACAATTCATTAGTGCAGGACTGGCCCAGGGTTAATATATTTTGGGTGGATGGGAATACCCATTCTATACATCTGAGTTCTGTGATCCCTTTTACAGTGTCAAGCTGATGGAGAGACTTCACCAAGCGGTTTCCTGCTGGATCCAGTCTCTTCTACATGGGAAAACATCAAGATGATTTTTCCCAAAGTGCATCACAGTGTTTAATGATAGATAAGCATTTGGATGCAGTCATTCACACATATAGGGAATATATAAGAACACAGCTGGACACTGTCACAGTCAACTCTTTGGTTTTCCAGTTGATGCTCATACATATTTCACATTTGAGAATACTGTCTGGCATTAAAATACGTCTCCAGTATACACACTGAAATCTGATTTTCCCTCGTCAAAATTGTCACACACGTCACTTCTTCTCATAATATTTACATCCTTTAAAGAGTAACTAAGATGTCACCTGTTGTACTCTTTAGAAGGTGACATCACCTGGCATCAAAGACCAGCCAATAGCAGATGGCCAGTTCAGTACCCTACTTACCATTAGGTGTCAGGCTTCACCACAGATTTGGGTTTGGGGTTTAGTTACTCTTTAATGTTGACAGCACACACCTCGTCTCACTTGTTTCCCATCCACCAGTATCCTGACAATCCATTTTTGTTAGTATGTTATTGTCCAAACTGCCTGCTGCCTGTTTGGTTTGCATTTGCTTCCTGGTTGGATCTAAATGCAAAAGTTTACCCAGTTACGTAGCTCCTACATGTGGATTGGAGACGTTTTTCATTTAAACTTGCGGCCAAATCCGTCCCTGGTTTGAGCGAATGGATTACGATCCGTCCTCAGTGCGTCTTGGGTGCGTTTACATCTGAATTTTTATGAGTTGAAGCGCTATTTGATTACAATCCGATCGCCCAAGACGCTCGTTAACAGCAGGTGGAAAGGGGGTCGATGACTTATC
Source organism: Centroberyx gerrardi (assembly GCF_048128805.1). Classification (NCBI taxonomy): domain Eukaryota; kingdom Metazoa; phylum Chordata; class Actinopteri; order Beryciformes; family Berycidae; genus Centroberyx; species Centroberyx gerrardi. Next base: position 22,201,654 of record NC_136020.1, on the reverse strand, counting down.
GGCCTCTACTGCGGCCGGGAAGTCAGTTTTTAAACCTCAGCAGCTGGACAAGTAATGTTTGAGTCAGATATATTCTGGTCATTTGATGCTCTGGGACAGTTAAAATCCTGAATTATTGTCCCTTTAATCACACAGTTGTGCTCATGGAGGCGAGGGGAGGCTGAAGAGTTAGAGAGGGAGTGAGTCTTGGCTTTATGTTACAGCACAAATGCGTTTCCTCAGACAGCTTTTGGGCTGCGTTCAGCCGCAGCAGCTATTTAAAGAGTCACGCTCTCTGCTAGGGACATAACTCTTATTTACAGAGCAAACCATATAGCGCTCCTTTCAAGGCAAGAGACAGTCGCCCTCCTGTTCATCCGGACATCAGAATTAACTGTCCTCTCAAACCGCTGAATGTGCGGAAGAGATAAACTGGGATTTATAGACAAAGATCTGCATTATCTTGCGCCGCAGCTATAGGCTCGACTTCCAGCCAACAGCAGGGGACATTAGTACATTCAGGACATTAAGTAGATAGAGTCAACGTCAATTAAATCAATAAGAATAAAACTGATAGCACTTATCTAAAAGTGTGCCTTGACATAAAGGCATAAAATCAAGGAATAGGAATAAGGAATTTCATTCTCGTAAATCCATTTTGATCTAAAGGCTTCTGCTTAAATGCTTGAAATGAGTTTCTTAGACAAATATAAATAGTGAAGTTGATCCTATGTATGAATTTCTTTCCAAAGCCTTTGCCTTTCCATTTCCTTTGTTTAACACTTTTTTGGTCGCTGCATAATTCCATTTGTGTTATTTCATACTTCTGATGTCTTTACTGTTATTCTAAAATGTGGGAAATAGTAAAAATAAAGAAAAATGTGGTGTCTTCAAACTTATGACTGGTGGTGTATAAAATGAGCTAGCAATTGGGAAATACATTCAAAAGAAAAAGAAGTATAAGCAACAAAGCAATGAAAAAGTTGGCAAAATCAAATTACTGTAAAGCGAGTCTACACAAGTGAGTTTTCAGAAGAGATTTAAAAGATGATACTGAATTATCTGGCCCATGTTCCTCAGGCCGGACGTTCAGATGGCTCAAACTCAAACACATTAGTCTTGAGTCTAGACTGCTGGACAGTCAGAAGCTTCAGGAATTTGGTTTATGTAAAATGCAGAGGGAAACATTTAGTGAAATTCAGTCTGAGCCGGCTCCTGTCTCACACTGTGTTCAAACTGTGGCGTGAGAGAAAAGCCTGACCAGTCGGCATGATGGGATGTCAAACCGTCCTCTTGTTGCCATGGTGATTTTGATAAACAAGAGGTTCAACTATTCCATGTGCAAAGACACAATAAACTAGAAATAACCGCCTCGTGGTGGTATGCCTCCGCCAATAAACTTTGTTTTATCATTGCAAGGACAGTCTTTATTTATTGAACATATATAATTAATGTGATTATTAGGTCAACTTAAAGGATTTTGGTGTCTGCAAAAGTAAGTGACAGGACTTCCACTTTTTGTAGAATGACCCATGATCGTTTTCTCAGCTACAGTGGCAAGCAAAACATTATGATGTCACAGTGAAGTTGAGCTTTGAACTTTTGGATATAAAATGTCATCACTTCATCATTTTATCCTGTTAGACGTTTGTGTGAAATTTTGTCATAATTAGCGTATGAATTCTTGAGTTATGGCCAAAAAACGTCGTTCGTGAGGTCACAGTGACCTTGACCTTTGACCTTTGACCACCAAATTCAAATCAGTTCATCCTTGAGCCCAAGTGGACGTTTGTGCCAAATTTGAAGAAATTCTCTCAAGGCGTTCCTGAGATATCGCGTTCACGAGAATGGGACGGACGAACGGACGGACTGAAATCCTTTACTGAAGTAAAAGTTGCAATACCACAATGTAAAAATACTCCATTTAAAGTAAAGTTCTGCATTCAAAAGTTTTACTTCAGTAAAAGTCTAATAGTATCAGCAGTAAAATGAACTGAAATATGAAAAGTAAAAGTCATCATTCTGTCAGAGAGTTAAATTATTGAAGCATGAACCTGTCAGAAGTATTTTAATGTTGTCGGTCTAACTGCTCCATATACTGTTGGGGAGTTTAAACTCTAACAATGCAACATATTTTATGAGCTTATCGTATGTTTTGTGTGTAAAACCTTATTCTGCAAAGTAACTAGTAACTCCAGCCGGCAGATAAATGTAGAGGAGGAAGAAGAACAAGATGTAGAGGAGGAAAAGTAGAAAGTCTCACAGGATGGAAACACTCTCCATACTTTCCAACTCTGGGAATAGTAAATCTTTGTGAACACCGTAGGAAATCCTCGAAGTGGTGCTGGGAAGGATCCAGATCTCCGTCAAATCACCGGACGAAAGCAAACGAAGAGACACAGCAGAACTCGCCTCTGCTGTGTCTTTCTTTTATAAAGTAAATCTTTTCCTTCCAGAAAGCTCTTGTTGACTCACGACTTCACGTCCACTGGAGGAGCAGACAGGAGGGACAGGTGGGACAGGTGGGACAGGTGGGACAGGTGGGACAGGAGGGACAGGTGGGACAGGAGGGACAGGAGGGACAGGTGGGACAGGAGGGACAGGTGGGACAGGAGGGACAGGAGGGACAGGAGGGACAGGAGGGACAGGTGGGACAGGAGGGACAGGAGGGACAGGTGGGACAGGTGGGACAGGAGGGACAGGAGGGACAGGTGGGACAGGAGGGACAGGAGGGACAGGTGGGACAGGAGGGACAGGAGGGGCAGGAGGGGCAGGAGGGACAGGAGGGACAGGTGGGACAGGTGGGACAGGTGGGACAGGAGGGACAGGTGGGACAGGAGGGACAGGAGGGACAGGTGGACAGGAGGGACAGGAGGGACAGGAGGGACAGGTGGGGCAGGAGGGACAGGAGGGACAGGTGGGACAGGAGGGACAGGTGGGACAGGAGGGGCAGGTGGGACAGGTGGGACAGGAGGGACAGGAGGGACAGGTGGGACAGGAGGGACAGGAGGGACAGGTGGACAGACAGGATGTGGCTGCATCACCGCTCTGTCTTCCCCACCGGAGCTGAAGACAGAAGTTTGGAAAATTCAACTTTTGTCGCCAAGTTGTTCCGCAGCGTTGGCAGAGATAACTGTCGGTCTCATGTTGACAACAATAAACATCCGGTTTTCCGTCTCCTGCGTGTAACACATACTGCCGCAGTGTGAAGGCAGCATAAGGCCATAAAACAAATTGCTGCTGTCCACTGAAAACCTTGTATCTCCAAAATGTCTTTTCAGGAATGAAGAGAAAAACAGGCTCGTTTTTTAGCTTGACAGCCATGCAGTTTTGACTTCGTCCAATGGAGTTTGAAAGGGTCACGTTTGCTAGCCTGGTAAGACCATCCTGATCACGCGTCCTCACATTCTGTTTCGCTCCACAGATCAGTCTGGACTTCCAGACGCCAACATCGATTTCTTGAAATTACAATGTAACCGGGCCAATCAGGGACTGTTCGTAGTTGATGACGTGAAATACAGGCCGCCGCTGGCAAAACAGTAATGGCGTCTCCCGAAGCAACGAGCGGTAACGTTAACGTTAGTAGAGTAAACACAGCCGTAAGTGCAGTTATTGCAGAAATAGACTCAATAACAACAATTAAACAAGAACAAGAGTATGCACTAGCGGAGTTTCTCGGCAGAAAAGACGTTTCTGCCGTTCTTCCGACTGGATTTGAATTTGGATTTGCTGATTGGCTGAAGGAGTTTGTCTGTCAAGCCAAGTACTCCCGCCCACTGAAATCGATGTGGGCGGCTAGAAGTCCAGACTGATCCGTGGAGCGAAACAGAATGTGAGGTCACGTGATCAGGATGGTCTTACCTGGCTACACGTTTGCGGCACCCCGGCCTCGATAGGTAAGACTGGCTCGAATTAGCAGGAACAAGACTTCCGGTTTGGCTGTTTAGCCTTCAAAATAAAAGCGCAAGGTTTTAAAATAGGTAGAAATACTGTTTTAAACCAATTACTTTGTATTTAATCGTCAAATTCAATAAGTGAGCACCCATATTAATGTTTGATGTCCACTTTACTCTCCGTTCTGTATTCTGCACAGTGTAATACATGCAGCTTTTATAGTAAAAATGGCACATTTTATGGTATTTTTCATTATTATTATGACATGAAACCATCACCATTCCTCCAGCTGCGTTGTTGTAGTCGCCTCCATGTTTGTTTTTACCGGTGATTGTCGTCACGTCTGCTTCCCGTTCCTCTCTTCTTCTATGTTTCGTTTTGGTGCGATATGATTTTTTTTTTTTGAAACACTGCCACCCTGTGTTCGGGATTTCAGCCACATGCTGCACACACATCAACGCAGAAGTATAAAAACTTCTTTCTTATGTACTTTACGTTCACGCTTTACGTTACGTTTACGCTACATTTTACTATAAAATGCACTTAAGATGAAATAAAAATATCTAATTTCTCATAATGTGATTAAAAAACGATGGAAAACGAGCTTTAAATGCACAGCAGCTGATGTGACTGATAGAGAAAAGTTATCTCCGTTATCTCCACTCAGATAAACTCACAGAGCTAAACAAACAAGTTGTCTTGAACGCTCACCAAGATCTTGACTGGCAGTATAGAAGTAATGGAGGGGAAGGGAGAAGTGTGTGTGTGTGTGTGTGTGGGTGTGTGGGTGTGTGTGTGTGGGTGTGGGTGTGTGTGTGTGTGTGTGTGTGTGTGTCAGCAGGGTCTCCTGGTGTCTGATTCCTTCTCCTTATACAGTCATGAGCGAGGAATGCTGTCTGTGAGAGTCTTTCTCTCTCTCTCTCCTCTCTCTCTCTTTTTGATCTATTCATCCTTTTACTCGCTCGCTCGATATTTTGCTTCCGCCTCCTCTCTCTCTCTCTCTCTCTCTCTCTTTCAGTCTCTCTATCACTTACAGTATATTTGCTTGTTCATCGTTTCTCTTTATATCCTTCCTTCCTTTCCTTTTCTCTGTGATATTGTCACTCTCTCTTTTTTTGGAAGCCACCTGCTCTCTCTCTCACCCACTCTCTCTCTATTTGTATCCTCACTCTCTCGCCCGCCTCTCTTCACCTCTC
>NC_136020.1:22174085-22191585 GCF_048128805.1 Centroberyx gerrardi | reverse complement strand
AGAATGTTGCAGTTGTGATTTAAACTTTGAACTTTCAAATTGTTTAAAGTAAAGTGATTCTGTTAAAAAAAAACTAGATGTGAGTGCAGGATTTAAATCAAACTCAGTAAAAACTCCTTATTCACAAATCCAGTTTGGACCAAACTCCCTCAAGAAATACATTTTCTGCAATTTGGAAATTGCAGGAGTTCATATTGCGATTTCATTTATTTATTTTTATGAATTGTTCAGCTCTATCTCTAACCAAATGCATTACTTGGTCACCTGCTGTGTCACACTGACACACAGCAGGCGTTCACCTCAACCGCAGCGAAAGTGAAAAACATTATCGTATCAATCAGTCATAATCTGGCAGATGGACGGGACATTTTGTCAGACTGAGTTTCATCAAAAATGCAAAAATCAGCAAATATTAAAGTATAAATATCAAAAATATATCAAAAATGTCTACTACCATGCCTTTGATGTGGTTTTAAGATGAAAAAAATGTTTTTTTATTTGCCAATACATCATTAGTTCTACGCATTATGCATATTTTAAAAAGCTATGTGTAGCAGGTTAAGATCAATAAATCATCACCACATTAATTTAGAGACATTAGTATAATTACTGTAAACAAACCAGAGCATCAGTGTCAGCCTGTCAGCCTCTACCAGCCTCTACTCTGCATCCTCCATAGTTTCTCCACCTGGTGGATCTGGAGGGAAATCTGCTGGATCGCTTTACGGCACAAAACAGGAAGAGGTTCTGTTCTTCCAGAGCAAACGGAGCTAAAGCTGAAAGAGTTTCTGGTGAATGTGAAGCTGAAGAAGAGCTCAGCAAACCCTCCCGGCATCAACAAAGGTTAAAAACAGAGACTGAGATCGCAGATTGAAGCTGAAGTTGCAGATTTCAGACGGAGATGGACTTCAGCTCCGTGAAACGAAGGAGGAGAAACGGGTATTAGCATTGAAATCTGCATAATATTTATTGATAGTTATTGGTTCTTGATACCCAGACTGAGGCTGAGAGTCGATGTGATTGCCGAGGCCAAAGTTATAATAAGCTGCAGCTGGACAGAGTGAAGGCTGTTATCTCCACTTAGATAAACTCACACAACTAAATTCCTCTGGTGTAAAAATAGAAGAATTGGCCCGACTGTGATCTTGAACGCTCACCAAGCACTTGACTGGCAGCAAGAGAGCAAACAAACAGAGAGGAGAAGGGAGGAGTGTGTGTGGGAGTCTGTATTGTGTGTGTGTGTGGGTGTGTGTGTGTGTGTGTGTGTGTGTGTGGAGGGGAGGAGGGTATATGCATGCACATGTACACATGCACAGGTATCCATGCATGTGTGCAGGTGTGCATTCATGCATGTGTATCAATGTTGTACTGCATGTGAGTGCATGTACTTCAATGTGTGTGTGTGTGTGTGTGTGTGTGTGTGTATCCACATGTGTCAATGTGTATGACTGCATACCCATACATATGTGTAGCGTATATCAGTTACTATAGTAAACTAAAACTAAACCCAAGATGAAAAATTTTGTCATGAACTGAAATAAAAATAAAAATGAGACTTGAGATGAACTAAAAATATCTTGTCAAACTACTGTAACAAAAGTAAAATAAAATATACGTGAAATATTTTTAGTTTCCGTCTTTTTCTTCATGTGTAGGGTAAAAAAGAGATTTAATTTTGGGAAAAGAATATTTGGATATTTTTACTGATTGCTAATTGAAAATTCTTGTAAGTTAATTTTAAACAGAATTTATGATTTGTTGTATTACACAATACCTGTTGCTCTGAAACTCTATCGCTATACCTTTAAAAAATACCAGTGCCTCCAAAAATACTAAAACTAGAACTGAAAATAACATTTGTAAAAAAAAATAAAAAATAAAACTGCAAAATTCACACTGAAAACAAACTAAAACTAAACATTTGTAAAAATAAAAAAATGAAAAAATAAAACTAAACTGCAAAATTGAAATAAAAATTGTAAATTACAAAACTAAAAACCAATGAAAAATCCCATACTATAATAACACTGCCATGTATCTGTGTGTTACTTAAGTGCGTGCGTGCTTGCGTGCGTGTGTGTGTGTGTACCTGCGTGTGTGTGTGTGTGTGTGTGTGTGTGTGTGTGTGTGTACCTGCGTGTGTGTGTGTGTGTGTGTGTGTGTACCTGCAGACGGTGATGTCCTGGGGGCCGTGCGGCGCGGTGCCCGGTTTGAAGTTGGACACGTTGAAGTAGGAGAGCGTGTGGTCGATGAAGCCGTGCATGGTGCCGCTCTGGCTGTACATGTACTGGTACACGAGCCGCGGGATGAAGTCCGACGTGAAGGAGATCACAAACGCCTCCACACACACACACACACACACACAGACAGAGTCCAGCTGTTAGACCACTTCTCAGGTTCCCAAACACGTTTCATGTTTCCAAGCTTTGTTAGAACTTCTAGTCCAGATCCCAAGGTTTTCAAAGGTACCAAAAATGTCTGAATTACAGGGAAATGTGTAGAAAATGAAGCACTTGACCGCCATGAAAACCAGAATATAAACTTCTCACCAAGACCAGATGCAGCTGGATCAGTTTGTAGCGTTCAGATTTTTACTTCCCATTCATTTGAATGGAAACTGACATCGAACACGTTGGTGAACAGATTCAACATCAGATCTGCTGCTGGGATTTCCAGCTTGGTCTTACTTTTTAGAACCAAACAGCACTTTTATTGACAGAAGAGAACATAGTGGAGGGATACCATTTAGGAGAGATACTTCCTGTTTGGGAGACCGGATCTACTTTCATTTTTGAATACTAATTTTAGTGTAAATCAAGAATAGAAATGCAAAATGACGATGTACCTATTACTGCTTTATTATCTTAAAAGCAGGATCTGTTGTTGAATCTGTTCACCGACGTGTTCAATGTCAGTTTCCATTCAAATGAATGGGAAGTAAAAATCTGAACGCTACAAACTGATCTTGGTGAGGAGATTATATTCTGGTTTTCATGGCGGTCAAGAGCCGAATAACCCCCATGTTAAGAGGAATGTTGCTTTAAGAGGAAATTTAAGGGGAAAATCAGAGTTCATGGGGTTAAAAACTCTGTCATCGACTGATCGGCTGTACAGAAGCCCATTGAGGACAAATTATATATTCAGACATTTTATTCACGCCGCAGCTAATTTTCTTTGTTTTCTCAAGATATCGAGTTATTGATGTCATTATCTCTTTGTTTTCCCAAGATATCGAGTTATTGATGTCATTATCTCTTTATTTTCCCAAGATAATGACAAAATTATCTTGAGATCTAACCCTAACCCGAGATAAAAAACAGAATTATGCCGAGATCTCAAGATAATTTTCTCATTATCTCGGCAAAACAAAATGTGATAATGACATAAATAACTTGATATCTACAGTAAACAAACAAAATTAACTCGTTATCACGGGAAAACTGATTTTGATGGATTCTTTTGATAAAAGCTATGAAATTCACCCACAACCCATCCATAAACTCATTTAATCTGCGTGAATTGACAATGTAATTGGAATTGCAAATTGAAAAACTTGTTGTTGCATTGTGGGATTTGTTAAATACACCGTTGTTTTCGTCAGCAGCTGAAATTTTCCTCAGTTCATTTTTTTTCCCCCTTCATTCTTGACACAGATCTGATGTTTTCTAATCAGTGTGAACAGCAAAAAGCCGCATGAAGCTGCTTTTTGTTTTTCATTTCGATCTCTATCACATGGATATGAGGCACGAAATCAGATCCTGAGGCGCAACCGGCATGAGAGTGATTGATGGAGAGAAAGACAGATAGACGACTGATAACTGTGTGTTTAGAAGAAGTTGGAGGTGGCAGTGTGTGTGTGTGTGTGTGTGTGTGTGTGTGTGTGTGTACAGCAACAGGTTGGGTCTTAAATAGAGTGATGGGGGGTCGGTCAGAAGCGGTGGAAGTGAATTCAGAGGATTTATTCTGCAAATCAAATCTTTTTCTTGACTTCTACTCTGTTTCCCATTTCCTGGAGTCTCCTGGGGCAGCTCAAGTGTGTGTGTGTGTGTGTGTGTGTGTGTGTGTGTGTGTGTGTGTCCAATGCCCCACAGCTCTAACACACAGTGACTCCTGCTGCTTCTTTTTCTCAATCCTCCACAAATCTGTTCAGTATTAAAAGTAAACGTAATGGGATTTAACTCGCTGGCCGAGGACAAAACCCGAACTAACTTCTCTCACTCTATTCTCTCTCTCTCTCTCACACACACACACACACACACACGCCCTGACCTATCCGTATCGGCCTGGTCGGACGTCCCAGCATCTCATGAGGTCATGACAGATTACTGCTCAGGGCAAACAGAGAGCTTTAATCTGTGTTTAATATGAACTGACATCAGTGTTGGTGATGGATTATCAAAGGCTACGGAGGGCTATCTGACACACAGACACACACACACACACACACACACACACCCGGCAGACCTGATGAAAGCTGGATTACGTGTTGAAGTGTGTGAGCGAAGAAGCTGATGTGTTTTCCAGTCTCTTTTAACCTTTGACCTCTATTCCTCTCTGATGTGTTTTAGGCTTTGTGTTCATTAAATGCTTTGTTTTCTAACGTGATGTGCAGCAACTCATAATGTAATAACTAACGGATAATGTAATAACTAACGGATAATGTAATAACTTCAAAATGTTATAAAATGTTCCTCTAAATGAGTCAAAAATGGAGTGAAACTTGTTAATGCAATAAATTGCCAGAAAATGTAACATCATCACATTTTAACATGAAGCGTTTATCACTTCATACGGGGTGTTTTATATTTTTAACTGATGATGTAACAATAATATTGACCAATAATGTAATAACTGATGAGAATAAGAAGAATGTAGCCTAATAACTATAGTTATTGCAATATAATATTATTGTATTATCACTTAAAAATACGCTCCACCCCTTAAGAAGTAATAATCAAAAGCAACACTTCTACAATAATACTTATAATAATCTTAATACTTACATTTATAATAACCGAGAATTTCCCCATTCCACTCAGTATGTTGTACCAAATACCTGGAGAGAGAGAGAGAGTGAGAGAGAGAGAGAGAGAGAGACAGACAGAGAGAGAGAGAGAAAGAGAGAGACACAGAGAGAGAGAGAGAGAGAGAGAGAGAGAGAGAGGGAGAGAGACAAAGAGACAGAATGGTATAAGTGACAAGGGTCAGAAGGAGAGCGAAGAAATCCAGAGAAAGAGAGGAAAGAGTTCGGCACTGTGACAAAAATGTTGAGAACGCTGAGGAACTGTCGGTGGAAACTGAAAAATGAACCTCATTAAGATTGTTCTGTTCCCAGAGTCCAAAATAAGTAATTCCAAAGAAAGATACACAGCAATTAAAACATGACACATGGTCCCGGGACAGGAGACAGTCCAGGAGACAGTCCAGGAGACAGGAGACAGTCCAGGAGACAGTCCAGGAGACAGTCCAGGAGACAGGAGACAGTCCAGGAGACAGTCCAAGAGACAGGAGACAGTCCAGGAGCTCAGAGACAGTCCAGGAGACAGTCCAAGAGACAGGAGACAGTCCAGGAGCTCAGAGACAGTCCAGGAGACAGTCCAGGAGACAGGAGACAGTCCAGGAGCTCAGTCCAGGAGACAGTCCAGGAGACAGCCCAGGAGCTCAGTCCAGGAGACAGTCCAGGAGCTCAGTCCAGGAGACAGGAGACAGTCCAGGAGACAGTCCAGGAGACAGTCCAGGAGACAGTCCAGGAGCTCAGTCCAGGAGACAGTCCAGGAGACAGGAGACAGTCCAGGAGCTCAGTCCAGGAGACAGTCCAGGAGACAGTCCAGGAGCTCAGAGACAGTCCAGGAGACAGTCCAGGAGACAGGAGACAGTCCAGGAGCTCAGTCCAGGAGACAGTCCAGGAGACAGTCCAGGAGCTCAGTCCAGGAGACAGTCCAGGAGACAGGAGACAGTCCAGGAGCTCAGAGACAGTCCAGGAGACAGTCCAGGAGACAGGAGACAGTCCAGGAGCTCAGTCCAGGAGACAGTCCAGGAGACAGCCCAGGAGCTCAGTCCAGGAGCTCAGTCCAGGAGACAGTCCAGGAGACAGTCCAGGAGACAGTCCAGGAGACAGTCCAGGAGACAGTCCAGGAGCTCAGTCCAGGAGACAGTCCAGGAGCTCAGTCCAGGAGACAGTCCAGGAGACAGTCCAGGAGCTCAGAGACAGTCCAGGAGACAGTCCAGGAGACAGGAGACAGTCCAGGAGCTCAGTCCAGGAGACAGTCCAGGAGCTCAGTCCAGGAGACAGTCCAGGAGACAGTCCAGGAGACAGTCCAGGAGCTCAGTCCAGGAGACAGGAGACAGTCCAGGAGACAGTCCAGGAGACAGTCCAGGAGCTCAGTCCAGGAGACAGTCCAGGAGCTCAGAGACAGTCCAGGAGACAGTCCAGGAGCTCAGAGACAGTCCAGGAGACAGTCCAGGAGACAGTCCAGGACAGAACAGACAAAGACTACACATGTTGCATTTAGATTACAAAAACACAGATTTACCTTCAGCAGCTGGGCATGCAGCAGGTTGCAGCTGCATTTGAAACAGCAGTTTAATGCAACAACATGACATGATGTCACTGTCGTGTGTAAAAATCTCCAAAATGTCAACTCATCAGGAAGAAAAACAGCTTGTTTTTTAGCTTGATGATGATGCATTTTTGACATTATGTACTGGTGTTTTGAAAGTGTTTCTTAAGCCCAAGAGGTCGGAGAATTTCTTCAGCTCATTGTTTTTAGAATTAGAAAAAACTTGGATGTCCTCACTGAGGACGATACAGCAGACAGCTGTTATTTCAACATTCAAAATCTCCTATTCACCTATTATCACCTATTCAAATATAATGCAGACTGTGCTGTAATAATACAGTTTCAGAGTTTCAGGTGACAGGCAGATATCAAGATGAAGTACATGCTGTAAAGTACATTCAATATAACATGTGTCTGGATAAAGTGCATAATATAAAGTGCACAGCCCATAATGTAGCATTATATTTAACTGCAAAATAGTTTGAAACATCATGAGTTAAATCATTTAAAAGTTGTAATTATCAAAATAAAAGAACGTGTCAGAACATGAAAATCACCAAAATTGGAGTCACAAGGTTTTTACATGACAACAGCGATGAGGAAGTGAAACAGAAATGTATAAACTGAATAAACTGAACATGGAGCTTCTGGGCCTTGTGGAGCAAAGCAGAAGAAGAAACACTTTCATTACTGAGAACATTACTGAGTGTTTTGGCTCATGGTCTTTGTCAGGGTTTGTAAACCAGTTCATCCTAAAACCTCCAACTTCAATTTTGGTGAATTACATAATGTTCGCTGTCAGTTACGGGACAGTCGCAGTCGTCTACGGGTCGAGACAAACTCTGCGACCCTCAAAACCAAGTGGAAGAACTCAGAAATGCATTGTGGTCCAGCTCAAAACAGGCTGTTCTTCTTTGTTTCTGAGAAGATGGCGTTCAGGAGATATGAGGTTTTTACTCTGCAGCTGCAGTTAGGGCTGGGCGATACTGACAAAATCAAATATCAATAATGTGACGATATTTTGGGGATGACTATCGGTGTTTTCAGAAGATATTTACACATGTAGAACTGTAACGCAGCCTTTAAGACCAGGAGAAGACAACATTTAAGCTTTATCATGATATTACGATAACCAAAATCCCAGAGGGTCTCTAGTCTTTTCAGTGGAGAGTTTTAGTGTCCCATGATGCTCTAAATGTTTCAGAGGCTTTTCCACCCTGATGAGAAGAAAACTCTGAGGGGAAACACTGAATACTTCCAATTTTTAGGGATTTTTTGGCATGAAAATAGTCAAATTTACAGGTATTGAATATCAGCACAAACTATTGGCTAATGGCAGCTTCAATACATAAATATATATCGGCCTTCGAAAATCCAAATGGGTCGAACTTTAGCGTCTATAAACAAAATCCAAACACTGTGGATCCAACTTGAGACCCATCTATTTAAAACTTTATCCATCCCCACATCTGTGTGTGTGTGTGTGTGTGTGTGTGTGTCTTCCTCCGTCACATCAGCTTACCGATGTCCTTGGCGCGCACGGCGACCGGCCTCCGCAGCTCTGTGACGAACTTCTTGGCGTCCAGTCGGATCTCGATGACGTTGTTGAGCAGAGCGAAGAGAGGAGCGAGAGGGAAGGACGCCACGAAGAGAGAGACGAACCCAAACTGGATGACTGCGGGGGGAGAGAGGAAGGTTTAAAGGGTTAAACACCAATATATCATTGTCATACCGCGGTATAATGACTGTCAACCAATGAGAGCATGTTGGAGCTGATTGGTCTCCTCTGTCTCACACCAGTACACTGCAAAAAATAAGCTGTCCAGTGATTTTCTTTTGTCTCTTGTCTATTTCATGATATTTTTAGTCAAATTCTGCACTGGCACTGGCAAATAATCTGCTGGTTTCAGTAAATTTCACTTGATTCATGCCAATATGACTTCTTCTTTCAAGAAATCATCATAAAACAATGAAAAAAATCTGGAAACAAGAAACTTTCTCCAAGACAATTTCACTTTTACCAAGAAAATGTCCTGAAACAAGTTACATTCTCCTGAAGATAAAAAAGTCAAATTTGTTGAAACCCGTAAAATTATCTGCCAGTGCAGAAAGATGATTTCACTAAAAAAAATTAAGACTACATTTCCCATGAGCCCCGTTGCTAGCTGCTATCTGGTTGTGAGTTCCTACCTACTTTCTTCTCTTATCCTTATTTATGTTAATTCTTATTTACATCTTTGGAGACACCTTTTCAGACAATACACATGTAGTGGTGACAGCTATAGCTGGTACCCAACGTGCAAGTACACACACACAACTATGAAGACACACACACACACATGCACAAGCACATATGCAGTGACATACGAACATATGCACACATATTTACTTTTAAAATGTTACTTTTTCTTAAAAAAAAAACCTGTTAACCGGGTGAGATATTTCCACTTGTTTCCAATGCAATATCTTGAAATGAGGTCAAATAAGGCGGATTCCTCAAGTAGCATCAACACACTATATTAAGTAGTTGATTGTATTGGAAACAAGTGATATTTTAAGACTCAATACTACAACACTTTTTACAGTGAACCTGTGAACCTTAAGATTATTTTCTAGTGAGGCACAAAAAGAAAAACACAGTGTTTTGAAGGACAAAGTACCAAACACCCAGATCCATTTTACATCACAAATTGCAGTTTTTTTATTGAATTAACAGTCAGTAAAGTCTATTTATTTGAATTAATTCAGACGGAAAAAATATTGACCCCTATTTAAAGCTGTGAATGCAAAAATGGGCAGTCTATGAAACAGACTGCCCATTTTTCCATGTTGGCTCATATTTAAGGGCTTAAGGGAACTTCCATAATTCATTTGAAGACGTTTTAAGGTCTTAAAGTCCCACTGAGCGACATTTCTCCGCCGCGGGCCGGCGCTTTAACGAGGAAACGCCGCGGCTTCCACGCTTGAGAGCTGGATGTTAATGTCACAGTTAACGTCCTGGGTGCTGAGACTCTGCTCCCCCGGGCCTCGACTCCTGTTGCCGGTCTGGACAGAGTTCAGACTGAAGCAGGATTCACACAGTGGAAGTCTCAGTTCAGTTTATCGTTTGTCCATCTGTAGGCAGATGTCTGTATTTCATGGCTCACAGCACGTCTGTCAGACTGAAACAGATTTCCCCCACAGGACTGAGAGTCAGACTGAGCTACTGTAAACCTCAGAGCCTCGTCATGCAGCTAGAAATAAACACTGCTCAAATCAAATCACTCACATTTTTTTCAAAGTCATAATCCACAACATTTCCATATAAATACATTTCCATTTTGCTGCTCTCTATCACCTGTTAATCAGTGTTGTAGTCAAGACCATCTCAGTCAAGACCAAGACAAGACCAAGACCAATGACAACCAAGACCAAGACAAGACCAAGACCAATGACAACCAAGACCAAGACAAGACCAAGACTTTTTATGGTCAAGACCAAGACAAGACCGAGACTGAAAGAGTACGAGATCAAGATCGAGACCGCGAGTAATACAAAATCACACAGAGACTGCTGACTGCTATGGATACCGCCTCCTGACAGCAGCAGCAGCAGGTAGAGGAGGTCAGGTGACCGAGCTGAAGCGGGTAAAGTCATCCTTTTTGCACCTCAAGACTTGAGGTCAAGACCAAGACAAAATAGGTCCAAGACCAAGACCAAGACCAAGATCAGGCCCCGCTGGTCTCGAGACTTACAACTCTGCTAATGTAACACAATAGCGACACAACCTATGGACAATTCAGGAAAGTTTTTACATTTTCTAAACACCCTGTCTGGTATCTTTCCCCGTACACAGGAAGTGATGCGTTTTACGTTTCTGGCAGCAGCAACTACAGTTTGTTTGGAATAAATAGAAGAAGAACTGTTAGCATGAGCAGCGATGGACTGTTGTGGACCAAGATGCACATCGTACAAACATCGGAATCAAACAACATTTATCATTTCACAGATTCCCCACTGAGAAACATCTGAAACAAACTAATCTCAAGAATCCAGAGATATTTTAAGGTAATATACACTACAGCTAGCTAGCAGAATGTAACCTATGTAGCTAATAGCTACTACCCAGTAAGCTAGCTAACTCCCCTGCTAATTTCAAGCAGTTGTTGTTGTTGTTCCCAAGAGTTTTAGCTAATTTGATAACTGGTTGGTCTATCTGAAGTCCTCACTAATGTGTTGAATGGTAGTTTTGTATATATGTAAATCTTCAGGGTAGAGTTTGATATAAGATCAAAATGGCCGCTGTAGGAACAAGGTTAATAGCCGCCATGGCTGAACAGACAAAGAAAAGAGAAACTCAAACTGCATCAACAGAAAGTCCAAGCTCCGCCCACAGTGTTTGATTGACAGGTGATCTGTGGGAAGTGCAGTGCAGAAACACCACAGCAATGAGGCTGAGGGACAAAGATGACAAAATAAAAAAAAAAGAGTAACTCAAAATCTCTTTAAAAGTTATTCAGCATCAACATGTGAGCCATTTCTGCTCATCAAACCCACAACAACTAAAAAACACCTTTCCTCCGCCCCCCGAACGCCTTCAGACGGACACCCAGCGCTCCTCAGTCTGACAGCACCCCCCGGTCCGTCCCCCTGTCCGTCCCCCGGTCCGTCCTCTGGTCCGTCCCCCTGTCCGTCCTCTGGTCCGTCCCCCTGTCCGTCCCCCGGTCCGTCCCCCTGTCCGTCCCCCGGTCCGTCCCCCTGTCCGTCCCCCGGTCCGTCCTCCGGTCCGTCCCCCTGTCCGTCCCCGTCCGTCCTCTGGTCCGTCCCCCTGTCCGTCCCCCGGTCCGTCCCCCTGTCCGTCCCCCGGTCCATCCTCCGGTCCGTCCCCCTGTCCGTCCCCGTCCGTCCTCCGGTCCGTCCCCCTGTCCGTCCCCCGGTCCGTCCCCCTGTCCGTCTCCCTGTCCGTCCCCCTGTCCGTCCTCCGGTCCATCCCCCTGTCCGTCCTCCGGTCCGTCCTCCGGTCCGTCCCCCTGTCCGTCCCCCTGTCCGTCCTCCGGTCTGTCCCCCGGTGCATCCCCCGATCTGTCCCCGGTCCGTCCCTCAGTCTGTCCCCCGGTCTGTCCCTCAGTCTGTCTCCCGGTCTGTCCCCCTGTCTGTCCCCGGTCCGTCCCTCAGTCTGTCCCCCGGTCTGTCCCTCAGTCTGTCTCCCGGTCTGTCCCCCTGTCTGTCCCCGGTCCGTCCCTCAGTCTGTCCCCCGGTCCGTCCCTCAGTCTGTCCCCCGGTCCGTCCCTCAGTCTGTCCCCCGGTCTGTCCCCCGCTCTGTGGCTCACATCAGGCCTTTTAAGGCTAAACGCTCCACCACACCAGCTAAATTAGGACTTTCTTATGATTTAGCGGTGTGTGCAACTATGCTGCATAAATGTGTGTGTGTGTATCTACGCTGTGTGTGTGTGTGTGTGTGTTATCTCATGTTATACAAGTCTGTGAGATTAGATAACCTAGAAAGACAAGATTCATGGCTAATAATTGCAATTATAGTTAATGGGAGTTAGCTTCTGCTGTGTGTGTGTGTGTGTGTGTGCTGGTGTGGAGGGTGACACATGGCTTATTGTATGTTGCAATCACATGGACACCAACACACACACACACACACACACACACACACACAGCAGACTGGCTGTGTGTTGCAGTCCGGCTGCAGGCTGTTGGCAGCAGTGTTGTTAGTAGATCTGTTTCCACGATGACAGAAACCGACTTTTTCTTAAAGATTAAAATAATTTGAAGCAGCTGCCGCCATTAATGTGACTTGTTTCTGTCTGCTGTCCTGACTGTAATTTTTTATTTTATTTATTTATTTATTTTGTGTACTTACTTTACTTTATTTACTTATTTTCATTTTTATTTAAATGTATGTATTATTTTATTGTGGGTTCTAAATAATTCTTGTTTGTTCTTTTCCAAGTTTGTGCTTATTTGTTACTGTTTGTGATACCAAAACTTGAATAAAAACGAGTCAGAGAAAGCAGAAACAGAGATGAGAGCGGGCCAGCGGCAGCGCAGAGACAAAGATGTAAAAAATAAGTGCGAACACAAACTTTTCAAATCAAACCGGCTCCACTCCTCCCTGCTGAACCGGCATGTAATCCCTCGCTTCCCCCGCCGCAGGGAGCCGGGCGGCGGAGGGAAAGGTGAGAACGGCGGAGCGGGCGAGCGGCGGTGGAACTCTATCGCTGTGGGAGCGGAGGGGCGGAGGGGCGGAGGGGTGGAGGGGCGGAGGAGTGGAGGGGCGGAGGGGCGGAGGGGCGGAGGGGCGGAGGGGCGGAGGAGCGGAGGGGCGGAGGGGCGGAGGAGTGGAGGGGCGGAGGGGTGGAGGGGCGGAGGGGTGGAGGGGTGGAGGAGTGGAGGGGCGGAGGGGTGGAGAGGCGGAGGGGCGGAGGAGTGGAGGGGCAGAGGGGCGGAGACTGACGCTGCACTGCGAGACGCCGCCGAGAGACAAAGAGCAGCGAGCAGCGAGCGCTACGGGGCAAGCTTAGAAAAACCTTCTTCTATCTGAGAAGAGGTTGACGGGTTCGAGAGCAACACGCACACACACACACACACACACACACACACTCACACACACACACACACACACAGAGACAGACAAAAACACACAAACACAAGCACATGGACAAAAAACGGAGACAAACACACACATGAACTTACAAAAACAAACACAAGTACAGTGACACAAACATGAGCACACGTGCACACACACACACATAAAGACAAAAATACACTCAGATACATACTGTACGCAAATATGTGCATGCACACACACACACACAAACACAAAAGATGTATACAAACAAATGCACGTGCACATGAACACACATGCACACACAACACACAAACATAGACACACAAGTACAGACACACACACATACATGCACACGTAAACATGAACATTTTGTACATTACAAAAACACACAAATGTGCGCATGCGTGCACACACACAGACACACAAACACACAAGCATGCACAGACATGAATACACAAACAACATTAACACTAACAGACATACGCACGTACACACATGCATACACAAACATGAACTCACAAACATACACACTCACACACACACACACACACCAAAAGACAACAACACACTCAGACATGTGGACACAAATATGCATAAACACACACACAAATGTTCACGTGTACACAGACACAAAAACATGCACACACAAAAACACACAAACAAAGACGCAACAGGCACAAACGCGAAAACAAACACATACAAATACACACACACACACACACACACACACACACACACACACACAGGCTGACACACACACACACACACAGGCTGACACACACACACACACACACACAGGCTGACACACACACACACACACACACACACACACACACACACAGGCTGACGCTCTCGTTCTTGTTTTCTCTCGCTCTGTGAAATTTCTGACATTCCTGTCTTTGCCCTGCAGCAGAAGAAGAAGAAGAAGCTCTTCTCTTTCTGTTTCTGATTCTCCTCCCACCTCTCCTCTCCTCTCTCTCTCTCTACTCTCTACTTCTCTCTCTCTCCACTCCTCTCTCTCTCTCTACTTCTCTCTCTCTCTACTCTCTCTCTCTACTTCTCTCTCTCTCCACTCCTCTCTCTCTCCACTCTCTCTCTCCACTCCTCTCTCTCTCCACTCTCTCTCTCTACTTCTCTCTCTCTCCACTCCTCTCTCTCTCCACTCTCTCTCTCCACTCCTCTCTCTCTCCACTCTCTCTCCACTCCTCTCTCTCCTCTCCTCTCTCTACTCCTCCCTCTCTCTCCATTCTTCTCTTTCCGCTCCTCTCTCTCTTACTCTCTCTCCATTCTTCTCTCTCTCTCCACTCCTCTCTCTCTCTCCACTCTCTCTCTCCACTCCTCTCTCTCTCCACTCTCTCTCTCCACTCCTCTCTCTCTACTCCTCTCTCTCCACTCCTCTCTCTCCACTCTCTCTCTCCACTCCTCTCTCTCTCTCTCTCCTCTCTCTCTCCACTCTCTCTCCACTCTCTCTCTCTCCACTCTCTCTCTCCACTCTCTCTCTCCACTCCTCTCTCTCTCTCCTCTCTCTCTCCACTCCTCTCTCTCCACTCCTCTCTCTCTCTACTCTCTCTCTCTACTTCTCTCTCTCTCCACTCCTCTCTCTCTCCACTCTCTCTCTCCACTCCTCTCTCTCTCCACTCTCTCTCCACTCCTCTCTCTCCTCTCCTCTCTCTACTCCTCCCTCTCTCTCCATTCTTCTCTTTCCGCTCCTCTCTCTCTTACTCTCTCTCCATTCTTCTCTCTCTCTCCACTCCTCTCTCTCTCTCCACTCTCTCTCTCCACTCCTCTCTCTCTCCACTCTCTCTCTCCACTCCTCTCTCTCTACTCCTCTCTCTCCACTCCTCTCTCTCTCCACTCCTCTCTCTCCACTCTCTCTCTCCACTCCTCTCTCTCTCTCTCTCCTCTCTCTCTCCACTCTCTCTCCACTCTCTCTCTCTCCACTCTCTCTCTCCACTCTCTCTCTCCACTCCTCTCTCTCTCTCCTCTCTCTCTCCACTCCTCTCTCTCCACTCTCTCTCTCCACTCCTCTCTCTCTCTCTCCTCTCTCTCCATTCTTCTCTCTCCACTACTCTCTCCTCTCTCTCTCTCCACTCCTCTCTCTCTCTCCTCTCTCTCTCCACTCCTCTCTCTCCACTCTCTCTCTCCACTCCTCTCTCTCTCTCTCCTCTCTCTCCATTCTTCTCTCTCCACTACTCTCTCCTCTCTCTCTCTCCACTCCTCTCTCTCTCCACTCCTCTCTCTCTACTTCTCTCTCTCTCCACTCCTCTCTCTCTCCACTCTCTCTCTCCACTCCTCTCTCTCTCCACTCCTCTCTCCACTCTCTCTCTCTCTCTCCACTCCTCTCTCTCTCCACTCTCTCTCCACTCCTCTCTCTCCACTCCTCTCTCTCCTCTCCTCTCTCTACTCCTCCCTCTCTCTCCATTCTTCTCTCTCCGCTCCTCTCTCTCTCCACTACTCTCTCTCCATTCTTCTCTCTCTCTCCACTCTCTCTCTCCACTCCTCTCTCTCTCTACTCTTCTCTCTCCACTCTCTCTCTCCACTTCTCTCTCTCTCCACTCTTCTCTCTCCACTCCTCTCTCTCTCCACTCCTCTCTCTCTACTCCTCTCTCTCTCCACTCCTCTCTCTCCACTCCTCTCTCTCTCCACTCTCTCTCTCCACTCCTCTCTCTCTCCACTCTCTCTCTCCACTCTCTCTCTCTCTCTCCTCTCTCCACTCCTCTCTCTCTCCACTCTCTCTCTCCACTCCTCTCTCTCTCTCCTCTCTCTCTCCACTCTCTCTCCACTCCTCTCTCTCTCTCCTCTCTCTCTCCACTCCTCCCTCTCCTCTCCTCTCTCTCTCCTCTCTTCTCTCCCTCCACTCCTCTCTCTCTCCTCTCCTCTCTCTCCTCTCTCTCTCTCTCCACTCTCTCTCTCCTCTCCTCTCTCCCTCCACTCCTCTCTCTCTCCTCTCCTCCCTCTCCTCTCCTCTCTCTCTCCACTCCTCTCTCTCTCTCCACTCTCTCTCTCTCCACTCTCTCTCTCCACTCCTCTCTCTCCTCTCCTCTCTCCCTCCACTCCTCTCTCTCTCCTCTCCTCCCTCTCCTCTCCTCTCTCTCTCTCTCCACTCCTCTGCAAAAAATCTCCATCTTAACAAGTCATTTAGTCTTTTATTGAGTCCTAAAATCATAATTTTCTTAAAATAAGTGAAAAAATCTGCGTGTGGTTTGATAGTTATCTCTCCTCACTGCAGAATGAAAAATAAGATCTGAAGGCTGAATATGAGACTAAATGAGGTTTTTTGCAGTATGACCCTCTCAGTCCATCTCTCTCTTACAAAAACTCGACATTGATTCCCGCGAACGAATATTTGAATATTCAGTTTTTTAATGACCCGTCTCCACTTCACACCCTGAGGCTTTCTCTTTTGTCACGACAAGTTATGGAGCTGAAATCCACCAGGTGTTGGTTTGTTATGACTGGAGTTACTGCAGGGCTGCAGTGTGTGTGTGTGTGTGTGTGTGTGTGTGTGTGTACACCTTACTATAACCTCAGACCCAACACCTGTGACTCTAACTAGGTGCCATATAGTAACTTTCACCACACACTTGCAGCCAGTAAGTCATTCAGGTTTTATTTGGCTGTAAAGACTCTGACTCCTTCAAACTGTTTCAACTGTGAATGAACTTCATTTCCCCCGAGGCAGACCTCAACCTTTTTCACATCAAGGACCCTAATTTAGTCCACATTAGAGCCACAGACCCCTATTTGATGAGATTTTGTCTCTCGGACCCAAATCTGAGAATATTTTTATTGTCAGATATGATTTTGTCCAGAACTCCATGACTGTCTGTATTGCAGGTAGAGAGATAACAGAGAAACTATGATCAGAACAGTCATTCTTCTACATTCTCTAACTGTGTTAACTTCTTGGAAATGAAATAATGCTGAAGTTTAACGATTCATAATTTTGCTGGGGACCCCCTGGACCCTCTGGAACCCCCCCAAGGACCCCTGGTGGTCCCCGGACCCCCACGCTGCTCTAAAGCTTCATTTAAAAAAATGAAAAATATATAAAAAGTATGAAATGACCGTGAGCACCGCGATAACTGCCGACTTGTTGGGAGGCTGAATAACAAACGCAAAAAGTTTATATTTTACGTAAACTGCCCGTCAAAAAGTTTGGGGACTCCTTGCCTTTTCTAAATGTAATAATAATTTCTAAATGTAATAGTAATATTTGATTTTCTCATGTTTTTGTTAACATAAAATAACTATTTCCTAATACTTTGGATTTATTTCTTCAATGCTCAGCTTCATGTTCATCAAAGCGTCTTCGGTTATTGTATTAAACACTTTCAAAAGTTAGGTGTCCCCAAACTTAAACAGTAGCTTTAAGGTTTTA
>NC_136020.1:22156585-22166585 GCF_048128805.1 Centroberyx gerrardi | reverse complement strand
AGACGCCGCGGCCCGGCGGCTACAGGTAGGGAAAACTCTCCGGTAATAAACGATGACGACCGCTCGACCGCTTTGAAAAAAACACTTTGTTAGTCTATTATTTCTTACAGAAATGATAATGAGCGAACCTTTGTGACGCCACAAAGTTACGGAAGTCCAAACGGCTCGTTTAGAGGCTCGCTTTTCTAATATGGATTGTGTGGATTTAGTTTTGATACTTTCACCATGTTTAGATACACATCCAACTCCTTTATCATCACAGAGGCATGGGGAGTCCTGCTTTACACCAGATGGGACGTCCTGGAAGGTGGATTTGAATGACTGTTCTATCCATTCACGTTCTGTGGTGGCAGACAGAAAGACAGGTGTGCTGTACTCACGGGATGCCGATCTCAAAGATGTTGTTCTGGATGAGCTGCTTCCCCAGCATGATGATGCTGAGCTGAATACACAACTCAATGAGACAGCCTCCTGGAGCACACTGAGGAGAGAGAGAGAGGGAGAGAGAGAGAGAGAGAGAGAGAGGGAGAGAGGAAGAGGGAGAGGGAAAGAGAGAGAGAGAGAGACAGAGAGACAGAGAGAGAGAGAGAGAGAGAGAGAGGAAGAGAGAGAGAGACTGAATGTGTTAATGATACTTTGTTTGCTGCTTTACTTACTGAGTCAAATGAAAAGAGACAGAGATGAAACCAGAGACAGACACAACTCACCTCTTCCATCCGGTAATCGTTAAAGACGTACACGTAATTTCCAGGTCGACCCGCAAACCTGCGTACACACACACACACACACACACAATAAGGGATCAGAGGTTTCACCAGGATTCACCAGGTCAGTGTGTTTAGCAGAGCAAGCAGGTATTCCTCATGTTTCGAGTGTTACAGGTGCTTTTTCCTGGTTTACAGTACAAGAGTGTGATTGCTTTCATTAGTACACACACACTCACACACACACACACACACACACACACACACACAGGTCTTACCGTCCCTTGAAGAAAGCCACGTAGAAGATGGGTGCGTACGCGTTCATGAACTTCAGCAGGAAGGCTTTCAGAATCAGACGCTCCTCAAAACTGGTTTCTGTTTTAGGAATCTCTGGAAAATAGAAAAAAGATAGAAAACTGCTGTGAGATGATATTTAGTAGAAGCAATTTCTGCACTGATAACAGCGATCCAGTCTCTATAAGTCTCTGAGTACAGGTGATACCCTAACCCTCAGACTACGTTTACATGCACAACAATATTCCAATATTAATCCGATAAAGACAAACTCTGAATAAGACACGACCATTTAAACTGGATTTTTTGGATACTATAGTCCAAGTAAAATCAGAGTAAGCATATTCTAATTAAAAATGTGGAGTATTCCGATGTTAGTCTGGTTATTTAAGGGCAGTTTAGACATGTAAACACCTTAATCACACTATGGAGAGGTGGAGACTCGAGTCACATGACTTGGACTCGAGTCCCAGTTTGAATAGCTTGAGACTTGACTTGATGCATGAAGAGAAGACTTGAGACTGGACTTGACTTGGGTTCTGGTGACTTGGGACTTGACTCTGACTTGTACTTTGATGACTTGAAAAGGTTTCTAAAGTCTTGACTTGAGATCTTGTGTTTGTGTAAATGACTTAGATTGAAAGATTAGATTTGTTCCAGCGGACGACTGAATTTAAATTCTGTTTTCTGAATTTGTATGGAATGATTGAATTTATTGAAGTTGAAACTGATTCTAGAAATCAAACTCATGATGCTCTTACCAAGTTTTTATCCTATTAAAACCATATTGCATTGAAAAGTCCTAGATATTTAGTTTTCTTTAAGATATTAAATTGATACTGGACTCTTGATTTGTTCTGACTTAACTTGCTGTTCTACATTTAGACTTGAGACTTGACATTAATGACTTGGACTTGACTTGGTGATCTACATTTAGACTTGAGACTTGTTTACAGAGTTGTTTACAGAGAAAAAATGACTGTGGTTTGAAAGACAGGAGGGAAACTCACATGTAGGGGTGTTTAACGGTATCTGCATTATTCAAACTATGATCCATTGCATGTAAACGGGAATATGAACGGAACAGTTCATCCCACCGCTCCAGTAAACATCTTAACTGAAGCCTCTGTCTGTCTGCTCTTGACCTTTGACCCCTCTGTTGAATGTATGTGAGTGAGAGATGACAGCGTTCCTCTCCTCTCCTTTGTCTTTCCCTATCTTTTCCTTCCCCATTTCCATGTCTCCCCTCACACACACACACACACACACACACACACACACCACCGGTTGTAGACTCCATTAAATCTGAAGCCATAGGATTAGAGGCTTTATGTATTTCACTGTTGCTCATTCATATTACTCTAGCACACACACACACACACACACACACACATACACACACAGCCCCTCTTCATTCCAATAAAGCTACTCTAAAGCCTAATGCTCTCATCGGACAAAACAGATTACTGTACAGCAGAGTGACGTTGACAATAAACACAGTCTAATGCCCTGAATGAACACACACACACACACACACACACATATATATACACACACAAAGAGAAAAGAGAGAGAAACTGTCCATTTATGGTGAGACTCTCACTAATCTATAGCCGGTCATGCAGCTAAAAGCACAGAACTGGACTGAATAGAACAGATCCGATTCCTTCTAAAATCAATTAATTCCCATTTTGTCTGGTAGACTCAGACTCTCTCATAACGAACACCAGCTGAGTTTCCATCCATGTGTTTCTTTACAAATTATGATGCATCGAATTAGAAAAGCTGAACGTAAACTGAAAAATTCTGTGAAGTTTCCTCAATATCGCGAACATGTTTTTTACGCTTGATCGAAGTGGAAAATGTAGATGAAGAAATTCTGCGATGAATAGCAATGGAAACACATTTGTCAAATAAATAATGGCATAGGCTTGGGATTGACCTGAAAAATGGTTAAATTTCACTGAATATTGTCTGTAAAATATCTGTGAAATATCTGTGAAATATCTGTGAAATATCTGTTCACCACAACATCTGTTCTTCTGTTCCAGTGTGGTTGTACTAATTGGTGAATTAGAATATTGGCAAGTGCATTTCTTTGTTTTCATCTTCGCATGAAAGCATGAAATGTGTCCGACATCACCTGCCACTAAAAAACAATATCAACTTGTATTCTATGTTTGTTTTTAATGATTGTCTTTACTGTAAGATCGTCACGATGTGTTGGTTTGACACTCAGGAAGCCGATTTATTAGCTTCAGCGCAACTGATGGAAAAACACCATCTGCATTTTATTACTTACGACATTTAAAAAATGTGTATAAAATTTGCGTGAGAGTTGGATGGAAACACAGCATCTTCTTCTCTGGTTGAAAAAAGCCTTGTTGTAAAAGACGAGTTTCGCTGCAAAATAAGAACTCTGACAAAATGATGAAGACATTTCACCGAGCTTCGGGGAACATTTTCTTTTCAAAGCAGATATGAAAGTCTCTCTGTGTGTTTATACTGGTGGTGATGAGGCTCCCAGTCCGGCCTGCATGCTGGGAGAAGTGGGGCACCAGTCTGTCTGTCAGACTGCTGAGTGGACTGATGACATGATCACTCTGCTGGAAGTAGGTTAACATGCTGGGACTTCTGACACGGCATATCCCCTCTCTCTCTCTCTCTCTCTCTCTCTCTCTCTCTCTCTCTCTCTCTCTCTCTCTCTCTCTCTCTCTCTGCTCCTTGAATATGAATGTGAATGTGGTTGAAACCTCTGCTGATGGGACGGCTGAAGCATCAAAACATCAAACTTTCATCAAACTGTCCGCCAAGAGGCAGAAAGAGTCTCTCTTTCTCTCTCTCCCTCTCTCTCTCACACACACACACACACACACACACACACACACACACACACAGAGATACGGGGGTATTTCATGTAAAAATCTTTATCTTATCTCCTAATGCGTTGGCAATATTGTTCTTCATGCCAATTTTCTTTATTCACATGGCAGCCATGTTTGATTTATGTCATGCAGGAGGTGGGAAACCCGATGTGGAAACTGAAACAGAATCAGGGGCAAACTCAACTGTTTTTTGACAAAAAAATGTAAAATATCCTCCAATGTTGTCGAGATGAAGGCAGAGCCAACTATGTTGAATTGTGGAAGTTGTAACCGACAGCTAGTTTTAACAGCAGCTCTGCAAAAGTCACCTAGTGTTAGCATTAGCTAGCAGACAAAGCTAACATTATGACAGTTCAACAGTTTGACATTTGACAATTTGAAGCACCACTAAGGATATGAAATGATTTGAACACTAAAGATAAAGGCTGCTAATGGTGACAATAAGAATTCAACTTTTGTTTTGGTTTGGAGATAAATATAGCATCAACAACTTGAAGTAGCTGACTGCTAACTTTAGCTAACATTAGCTAACGTTATGAATCAACATCATGATGTTCCCTTCAGTCCAGATGCTGTCGCTGTTCATTTGGACTTTCTCCAGCTCTTCTCTCTCCATGATACCAAGAGATCATTTTGGTGATTTGGTCATTTTTATTTACTTTATATTTTTTGTCCAACGACCGGTTGAGTTTGCATCTGTTTACATCTGCTTTGCCATCTTCAGGGTAGAGCTTCCCACCACGAGAATGATGTAAATCAAATATGGCTGCCATGTGAATAAAGCGTTTAAAGCACCATAAATTGAAAAGAAAAATGTATTTAATTGAAAGAGGAGAAGAGAGACAGAGAAGTGTCTGAATCATTTCTGTCCTGTTTATATGTGTTTGTGTCTTTGTGTCAAGGCCTCTAGTGTCTGTCTATGTGTGTGTGTGTGTGTGTGTGTGTGTGTTTCTATATGAGTGTGTGTGTGTTTCTATATGAGTGTGTGTGTGTGTTTCTACCCAGCTCGGTCAGCCAGACGGCCACAGCGCCGTAGATCTCGTCCAGGATCAGGATCACCACCAGGTTGATGATGACCGCCGTGGCCGTCACCGTCACCCGGACGTTGGACTTGGTCTCCGGGTCGGGGCTCATCGCCATCAGGGCCGACACCGTGATGCGGTAGATGATGACGCCGAAAACCGCCGAAAACGTCAGTCCAAACTGGAGGGGAAGAGAGAGAGAGAGTGTGAATAAATGACTGATTACTTATTCATATTAGTCTGATGATCAGGATCAGGATGAATATTTAAAAAAACACATTGATGTACGTCACTCATTCATTCATTCATGTACAGGAGCTGTGGCAAGTTTATTTATTCTATATACCCATCCATCTATCCATTTAGAATAGAATAGAATAGAATAGAACTTTATTGTCCCAGTAAAGTCTCACCAATTAAAACACAACATCACATCAATCAAACAAAAACATCACATCAGTTTTTTTTTATATACTTCCATCTTCTCATCTATAAATTCCTCCATTCATACATACTTATATAATGCAAGTAATAAATGACACATTTCTTGTTATATTTCTTAAAAGTAATCAATTACTTTATTAATTATTCCCAGAGAAAAGTAATTAGTTACTCTACTTGTTGCATTACTTTTGCGTTACACCCTAAAACGATTATGCGAGGCTTACTTGCGTTTTCTTTTCTCTTTCTCACTCTTTCTTTTAAGTTGTTGCTGTTATCATTATTATTATCATACTATTCACTTTTTCCTATAGTCTGTATTGAATTGCATTTGTATTTTAGATATTGTGTTTAAATTTATTATGTTTTTAATATTGTCTCTTCTGTCTCTGGGTTTCTTCAAACTCTCCCGCACAATTCCTGCTTTACTGTGTATTTACACTGTTGATTTCAATATTTCCAACAGGACTTGAAGGCAGCAGAAGACGAGAAGAATCTTTCATAGATTATTTTACACCAATAAAGAGTTAAAGAGGCTGAAGAATGAAACGCAAATAACGACCGATCTGATAAATAAGGAAGTGTAATGTGAAACTGAACCTGGAACAGTAATGATTTACTTTACTCTGTTACAGGAACACGTTACCCCCAACACTGGTGATGTATGATTATAAGGAGAATACTAACCTGTCTCATATTATATACTAACCATGAAGAGAATGGAGGAAACGTTGATGCAGTATCCAGGGAGACGGTCTTTCCAGGTCAGCTTCTCTTTGGCAGCCTGGCGGAGAGACGGGAGGAAACACAGGAAGAGAGAAAGCTGAAGTTCATTCATAAAATATATAAATAATACGCTTCATCAGCACATTGTGAAATGCGAGGTGAAGAAACCCGTCGTACTGATCGTGAATCAAGCCTCCTCCAAAGACTGGAAGAAAGCAGAGATTGAGAAAAGAAAGAGAAGAAAGCATCATTGTGTTTTATCATCATTGTAAAAATGTGAATGTGCAAATGCAAGAATAAGGATCAGAGTTCCCTTTCCTTCTTTCAGTCCTTTAACACATTAAAATACTGAATTTGATAATTGGTACATCATATTCTCTATAGAGTGACATAGCAGATGTTCAGTGGCCAGGTTTACAGTCTGCTTCCTATATTTTGACACCAGCCAGTAACATTTTCATGTCACAGACCATCAAATATACAGACATCAGGCCACATGCCACCCTTTGATGACATTTTGCCATATGGATCCCAATATGGGAAGATCTTTGCTGTTGATTTAGTATTGAAATGTAAAAATATCTTCGCTGTACGTGGGGAGAAACCTTAGATTAGAACAGTCTGTCTTAGTGAAAATGAGTAAAATAATTGTAGTGAAAGTTAAGTATTCCTCATATTTCTTGGGACCACCTGAACGCCCCTCAAGGACCCTTTGGGGTTCCCCACACCCCACTTTGACACTGTCTCCCCTGATGGACTTAATGAAGAACTGGACTTTTCTTGTTTTATTTGACCTTTGCATTTATATTTATGTTTATTTGTATGCATACTGTATATAGTTAAGTTGGCTTCGTATAATCTGGATCTACTATAATTACTATTAACATATTCTTTGTCTGCACAAATTATTAGTGTTAGCATCCCAGTATTTATCTATATTTTGAGCTTATTATTCCTATGTTTTTTCACAGGTTTTCCGGTCATGCTGTCATTTCCCCCTTTTTTCCCCCCCAACCAAGTCTATATTTGTGTTAATTTATTGCTTTGAAGTGCTTGTATTTTTTCAGCACTATTTGTATTTGTTTTGTGCGTTATACGGTTTCCCACCTTTTCTATTTTATGTTTCTCTGACCCACTGGGAACCGATTTTTCCACCGCCTTGTTATGTTCTGTCCGTGTATCTGGACCACTGTGTGCTACCAGCTAAGAGCTCAGTTTGCTGAACTTGACCTACCTTTTTTGCATTTAGACCAAAATGAAAAATTACTCAAGACTCTACTGCAGCGCTGGGTGGTCAGGTGTTCAAACAGGGGTTAAAGGTCAGGAGGGGAGAGGTGACGACATTTCACACTTTCCTCTCGATGTCCGTCCTCCAGCATGGTTTCCCTTGTAACCTCTCAAATATCTGGGTATGACAGCGCTCTCTAACCTTAAACCCCGTGGGAGAAGCTGACCCAGTTGTGTTCAGGAGGAGCCGCTCGCCTCTCTCTCTCTCTCTCTCTTTCCCTCTCTCTCTCTCTCTCCCTCTCTCTCTCCCTCTCTCTCTCTGGTCAAATATGGTTCGATCTCTGAGAAATCAGCGAGTTCAGAGGAGCCAGCGCTGCGTCTCCATCCTCAGGTATGCGACCCTTTCACCTCGCCGTTAGTGATTATAGGCATGTACACATATGCTTACATGGGCAGGCACAGGCAGGGGAGAGGTTCACACACACACACACACACACATACACACACACACACACACAGAGGCCAGGGAATGACTGACATGCATCTTAGCACTGAAGACTAGCCTCCAATAAGAATAATTAGCAAGGCAACAGCACCATCTAGTGTACAAACTGACAAAGTGCAACCTGTACAACCAGTGGACACCACACACACACACACACACACACACACACACACACAAAAACCTGTTGTATTTGGTTTTAAAGCTGCAATAAGCAACTTTTTTCCTCATTAAAATAACAAGAAATAAATAGTATTCTCAGTCTGTGTGTTTATGTCTAAATCTCCAGTTTGCCTGAAATTTGCTTTTCAATCACGTTCTGGACGTTTTGGGTAGACCATTTCCTGTGGGCGTGTCTTGTGGGCGGGGCCAGCGGTGACCTTGTTGTGTCTATCCAGGTGAGGAAGTCACAGCAGCAACAACAACGGAGGAAAGCAGGAAGAAAAGAAAGAAGAGCGAAGCAAAACGTTCAGAAACATCGGCGTCAGATCGGCTGCGGAGGCTTTACGCTGCCGGCGACCTCAGCCTCAGGAGAGATGACGTCATCAAGATGACTGACAGGTGTCGGGGGGGCGGGGACTTGACCGACTGAGGAGGAGGAGGGCGGGGCTTACAGCACACAGGAGTTGAATATTGTTGCTTTATTTGCCAGTGAGTTGAATGAAACTAGTTGTTGTACTTCATGTTTGCTATTTCTTCATGTGTTCTCCACTGGTATGAACACCACAGAAGAAGACCATCATGCTGAGCTAAAGTTACAGGAACTGGAATAGGAACAGGTTAAAACTCTGTCCAATAAACACGCTGCTTTTGGGTCATGTGACTTTTGTGAGTGTGAACTAAACTGAACCAAAAATACAAAGAAAACTCGGAGTATGGTTCGGACCAAAGAAAACAAACCGTACTGTAGGTGTGACCTCTTTTTTTTTTATCTCCTTTTATCCATCCTTCTATCCTTCCCTCCTTCAGCCTCCACACTGCTTCCAGCTGCACCTCTGGGTATGACAGAGCTGACCTCTGACCTCTGACCTCTGGGATTTGCATGTGTAAAAGCCACAAGATGAGCCGGTACTGTCCAGATATGGAAGGAATGCTGTTAGCATGTGACTCTGGTTAAGCCTCACTTCTGCTCAGCCGGTCTTCAAAGCAACAATTTCCTTCATCTGTCTTAAATCTGACTTCAAGGTCTTTCCATTAGTATCTTAAAAACATCGCCGCCCTCTTTGAATGCCTTTCACGTTTCACGGCTTTTCTAGGTCTGTCTGTACCGCTGACTCTTACCAGCAGCTAGACAGGCACACACACACACACACACACACACACACACACACACACACGTTCATACAGGTTGAGGGACCTGAGGGTTCTTCTAATTATTGAAGGACTGAGAGACCTTCAGAGAGCCATCAGAGAGCAGGGTAGTAAATGGGTCGGATGTTATATTTGGCTGGTAACCTCCGCTGAGGAAAGTCCAACAAAGACTTCATCTCAATCTTTATTTCTCTCTGTCAACCCCCCTTTCTCTCCCCCCCTTTCTCTCCCCCCCCCTCTCTCTCTCTCTCTCTCTCTCTCTCTCTCTCTCTCTGCTGTCTAAACCCTAATCGTCCTTGCAGGAATACACCAAGCCAAAATCATCCATTTGTCCCTGATAGATCATTGGCTCCTGGGCTCCATGCTAACACTTTAGCATACACTATGTTCAAGTTCAAGTTCAAGTTTTTATTTAACACTCATATGGCAGTTTTACATCCAGAAAACTGAAATCCATGAGCATTTACAATGCACACGTCAAAATAAAAGCATGGTAATTGAACCTTATTTTATAGTTTTTCATTTAAGAGTCTTATTAAAAAAGGGATGGGTGATAGTGGGTGACTTGTGTTAAGAAGACTGACCTTTTAGTTATAAAAAGTTGTTAGTGTTTTTTCATATATGGCTTGTAGATTTATTCATTTAAGAAAATGTAATATAATTGACTCAATACAGCTGATGTAACCAGGTTTATTTTTGGAACTATTTCAGGTGAGCAACCTCGTATTCATCCGCTGCGGAGTGATTTCTATCTGTACACAGTCTCCCATCTCCACCACCTTCACTTCCTATAGAAACAGGTAAAGTAGTCCCTGTTAGAACAAAACAATCATATTTTTATATTTCATGTAAATTTTACTAATTTCCACACAACTGTCAGACTGTTAG
>NC_136020.1:22146585-22151585 GCF_048128805.1 Centroberyx gerrardi | reverse complement strand
GGAGAGGAGAGGAGAGGCGAGGAGAGGAGAGGAGAGGAGGAGAGGAGAGAGGAGAGGAGAGGAGAAGAGGAGAGGAGGAGAGGAGAGGAGAGGAGACGAGGAGAGGAGAGGAGAGGAGAGAGGAGGAGAGGAGAGGAGAGGAGAGGAGAGGAGAGGAAAGGAGGAGGAGAGAGGAGGAGAGGAGAGGAGAGGAGGAGAGGAGAGGAGAGGAAATAGGAGAGAAGAG
Source organism: Centroberyx gerrardi (assembly GCF_048128805.1). Taxonomy (NCBI): domain Eukaryota; kingdom Metazoa; phylum Chordata; class Actinopteri; order Beryciformes; family Berycidae; genus Centroberyx; species Centroberyx gerrardi. The sequence continues at coordinate 22,151,359 of NC_136020.1, read as the reverse complement.
GAGAGGAGAGGAGAAGCTAGAAGATAGGAGAGGTAAAGAAAGGAAGGAAGAAAGAAGAGGAGAGAAGGCAAGAGAAGAGGGGAAAAGAGAAGACAGAAGAGGAGAGAGGAGGAGAGGAAAGAAAAGAAGAGGAGAGGAAAGAAAGGGTGGAAGTAGAAACAAGAGGAGAGGAGGGGAGAGGAGGAGAGGGGAAAAGACAAGACAGAAGAGGAGAGGAGAGGAGAGGAATGGAGATGAGGAAAGGAGAGGAGAGGAGGAGAGGAGAGGAGAGGAGGAAAGGAGACAAAGTGAGAGGAGAGGAGAGGAGAGGAGAGGAGATGAGATGAGGAAAGGAGAGGAGGAGAGGAGAGGAGAGGAGGAGAGGAGAGGAGAGGAGGAAAGGAGAGGAGAGGAGAGGAGAGGAGAGGAGGAGAGGAGGTGCAGGGTTACCGGGCTTCCTGCAGCCATGGCAGACAGCAGTTTCTGTCTCCATCTGTCCTTCCCTGTCTCTGTCCCGTCCTCCTGCTTCTCTGGCTGCAACACAGAGCACAGGTTACACACACACACACACACACACACACACACACACACACACACACACACACACACACACACACGCACACACACACACACTCTTATACAAACAGTTACATAATAGTAAATCCTTAAGTTTCTGCAGCCTGCATGCTGAACCACCGCTGCACTGTTGCTGCATCAACGAGAGGAAATGTGGAAAACAAAAATCTGTCAGAAGTTACAAGGATCGGTCTGGTGATGAATTAGCTGACATTAGAATGTGTGTGCTGCAGTAAACTAATGTGTTGTACTTCAGAACATGCGTCCATGGCCAGGAATTGACTGAGTCAGTGTCTAAAATCTGCCGTGTTTGACGAAATTAGCACAAGTCTTTGGTGACATAACAGGACAGAAACATCGATTTTTGTCTGTAAAACATGAAGTTTGACAGCTACGTTTCCCTGGGGCTTTAGAAGCGTTAGAAGAAGAGATTGTCTAGTTTCGTCTGGTACTAAGCATGTCATGTCAGTGATGAAAAAATGATCCCAGCGCCTTTGAAAAGCGACTTATATTTTCATGACACAACACACTCTGAAAGCCCAACAACACTCATGTCGGGAATAAAAAAAAATCGACTTTTCTTGGTGACTTTTCCTCGCTAAGCCATTTGACCTTCGAGTACCGGGTACAAGTGTTGAGAAAGAATTGCCTGCAGTATTACGTAATACATGTTGTGCGTTCAAGTGCCGGCAGGAAAGTCCGACATCTGGGACTTCCACGTCGGCTGCTAAACAGAGATGCATTCATGTGCTGTTTTGTTGGAAAATCAAACCTTGAAGACAAACGATAAACAAACACAGACGTCCTGCAGCTTAACAAGATAATTAGACGAACTTCATTCAAACAAATGCTAAGTTTTAGTCTGGATAACTACAAACTTGCAATAAAGGTGCATGTGTCTGTGCTTTCTTACTGTTGCCTCACAAAACTTAATTTTGATATATAAGAGTTTCAGACTTAATCATCCGACTTTGGAGGGCGCTTATGTGAAATTTCGCTCAAGTAGGAAATTTGTTTGGGTAAATTTACAGTTTGGAGACTTGTTATGTTCAGGAAGGTTCCTTTCAGATGTAATCCAACTAACCTAACCCAGAACATTTTACCAAGCACTAAACTGATCATACTAAAGATGATTAGGAAAAACTGTTAGCTTATTAGCATACTTCCCAGCATGCACTGCATTCCCTCCAGAAACCTTTCCTTCTTTTTTGGGGGGGATAAAGTTGCAGTTTGGAAGATTCCTTTCAAATGTAATTATCAATTACCTGATAAAAAGTTATAAGTTACTTTTTAGTGGTGGAAAGAGCACTAAAATATCCTACTCAAGCAGAAGTATTGTTACTTTGCTGATGTTTTACTTAAGTAGAAGTAAAAGTACCGGTGAAAAAGTAAAAGTAAAAAGTGTGTGATTTAAAATGTCCTCAGAGTAAAAGTTCCTGAGTTCCTCTTTAGAACAGAGAACGTTGTTAGCTGTGATCTTTTCCATGTGATTCTAACAGGAGAGAGGTCAGAGTTCAAACTAGATTCTTTTCACTGGAAACATTAGAAACGACAAAATAAAGTGCAGAAACAAAGTAAAGTCAGATTCCTCTTCTCACTGTGAATGGATCCACAGTTTGTCAGTTTCTGTCGATCCAGTTTCTGTTGATCCAGTTTCTGCTGCTGATGGAGAGACACAATCTGTTCTGTGATGGACGGGGTTTAAAATGGTACGTACTTAAGTAAAAGTAAAATTACTGGCTTTAAAAAATACTCAAAAAAACTGCAAGTACACAAAAAAGCTACTCAATTACAGTAATGTGAGTAAATGCAATTAGTTACTTCCACCCTTGGTTATCACCTAACCAATTAACGCGACTTAATCAATAACTTCATCCCACGACTCGCTCCAACCTGCCAAACGTCGTATTTTGGGTTCTCTTCTATAGTGCTGATGCGGCAGTAATCCTGCATCATGTTAATTAGCTGCTGCCCGGAGCCATCTGTCCCGCTGTGACCGACCCAGTTCACGGCTCCGATCTGGATCGCTCCCGATCGGGAGATTATCAACGCTAATGTCCGTCACACGCACCGAGCAAAACCACCAGGACCCATCAGGAGCCCACACACTCCCACTGTGACCAGCCAGCTCACACAGATCACACACACCATTCAGAAAAACTGCACATCGGTGGCTGGAGAATCAGATTCACTCAGGATTATGATTAAATTATTAAAATATCATAAGACCCTTGCTTAGAAAATAGTGACATTTAAGTGGATGTAATTATTTGTGCCTGTGAACATCTGCTAACAGTTTTTTCACTGAATGGATACATAATGTTTTGGAATAAAAATCTTTAGTTATTCATATTTAACCAAAGGAAACAGTGGGAATGTAAAGTGTTGATTTCACTATACCAAAATTATCCGGTTAATTAAAGGAATGGATTTTATAAATTGTGTTCCAATCCTTCTCATCTTCCCTCAGATTTCACCCTGCTGTACATTTTATTTGGCAAATAAAGTAAAAATAAAGTGATTCATTTTCACTATTAGTCCCACTTCTGTCCTTACCAAATTGGGGATCAATCAAGTTGATCTGCCCTTATATTACCTTATTGATTAGTTTACAGCCAGGTCACACTGTGTTCAGATGATGAGAACAGCAGCTGTTTCTTCTTGATTTTCTTTTCATGTAATTTGGATTTTGGGGCATTTATCACAAAGCGACTAAGAATGAGTTCAGTAAGTCAGGCTTAAATTTCAAGATCTCCAACATTACAAACAAGCAACAGCAAGAAGTGCAAGAGTCAGAGCTGTAGAGTCCTTAGAGTAAATATAAAAAAATATTCCTGTGACCCCAGAATTAACATGGAAGATAGAGAGGTGAAGACAAATAAGAGCTATGGGCAAAAGGGGCTCTGTGTATCATTTTAACACCAATAAATCATCACCACATTCATTTTGAGGCTTTAGTTTAATTACAGTAAACAAACCAGAGCATCAGTGGTCAGCCTGTCAGCCTCTATCAGCCTCTACTCTGCATCCTCCATAGTTTCTCCACCTGGTGGATCTGGAGGGAAATCTGCTGGATCGCTTTACGGCACAAAACAGGAAGAGGTTCTGTTCTTCCAGAGCAAACGGAGCTAAAGCTGAAAGAGTTTCTGGCAGCAGATGGTGGAAGGAGGGAAAGGAAGATGGAGAAATCACTTCCAACATGTTGATCCTCTTCAGGGAGGGGGATGGGGGGGGCAGGAAGCAACGGGGCTGATGGGAAATGTAGTCTTAATGTCGAGAAACACTTGAACTAACAATACTACTGGAGTGAGATAGAGGAGAACAATCAGCTCCAACATGGACTCACTGGTTTACAGTCATTAGAATAAGATATCAGTTAATTTCATAATGATATATTGATATTTAAAAATGCCACAGCACCTTTAAGACAAGTAGAGGAGGAAGAGATGAGTTTTCAGACTCTGCTGTCCCGACTGAAGTGGGAAAACCTTTGAAAATATTCACCCAGCTTTGAGATATGACTGATCTAACACCAGCAGCTCCACTCTTCTTTTTGTTTCCTACCTCGTTCTTTTTCTTCTTCTTTTTGCTCTTCTGCTGCTTCTGTCTCTTCTGCAGCAGGATGGTCTCGTATTTTGGCCTCGGATGTTCCTGACGGACAGACAGGTGATTTAAGTGTGTGTGCATGAGTGTGTGTGTGTGTGTATTTACATTTATGAGCATGTGTATGCATCAACGTGTGTGTGTATATGTGTATTTTCACGTGTGTGTGTATTTATGTGTTTGCGCGTATGTGTGTATCTATGTGTCTATATCTGTATATGAGCATGTGTGTGTATTTGCATCTGTGTGTATGCATGGATTTACCCGTGAGTGTATTAATGTGTGTGTGTTTGTGCGTACATGTGGATGTGTGTCTGTGTGTGTATGACCACGTTTCCACATGTGTGTATTTGTCTGTATATGTCAGCATGTTTTGTGTGTGTGTGTGTATTTTTGTGTGCGTATAGTTACATGTGTATAAATGTGTAGGTATCTAAGTGCCTATGTGTGTGTGTGTATTCGTGTGTGTGTGTATTCATGTGTGTGTACACGTATTTAATTGTATGTATGTTTTCTGTGTGTATGTGTGTGTGTATGAATGTGTGTGTATTTATGTATGTGCATGAGTGTTTATTTTGTTATTTATGTGTGTAGGGATATATTTCTGAGTGTGTGT
>NC_136020.1:22084085-22139085 GCF_048128805.1 Centroberyx gerrardi | reverse complement strand
TGGTGCCGTATGCTGCGCTGGCCGAGCCAAGCAGACATATGGTGGACACTACAGACGATACGGGTGTCAGCTCCTTTTTTATGGGACCGCTGGGCCAGATATATGCAGAGGCAGCTGTTATCTGCATGCGATCGAAATCCACAGACATTTTAAAAATAAACCCAAGTCCATACATTAACCTCAATACAGGCAAAACTGAATTAGACAGAGTTCATGAAGAAAAATTGTGAGGAGATTCACTTCTCTCTCACTGTCAGCAATCAAAGCATTTTTCCTGCAGATTGTGTTAGTTCTGCAAACATTTCTCAGAGGCAGAAATAATCTGATTGGTTGAGTTAAACCTCAGTGGGCGGAGCCAAGGAACCACAGTTTTTCTGGCTAAGTAACGTTAGACTGAAGCTCAGTGAAAAAGACAAGAGGTAAGAGAGGAGGAAGCTAATATTATGAAGCCTAGCGCTCTGCTGCTAACTGAAAAAATACAATCTATCATATTAAGTTATCTAGGTTAGCTAGTTAGCTAGCTGACCTTCAAGTTCAAACTAGCCATACTAGCCTATAGCTAGCTAGGTAAGCTAGTTACAACATAACATCATCAATGAGTGAAAAGAAGTCATTGCCATTTATATTGTTTTATTTATATTTTAATCTGTGGTTCTTTGGCTCCGCCCACTGAGGTTTAACTCAACCAATGAGATTATTTCTGCCTCTGAGAAATGTTTGTCTAGCTACAACTCCAATCTGCTTTCTTTCTCCACTGTAGGGCTGCAACTAACGATTATTTTCATTGTCAATCAATCTGTCGATTATTTTCTCGATTAATCGATTAGTTGTTTGGTCTATAAAATGTCAGAAAATGCTGAAAAATGTCGATCAGTGTTTCCCAAAGCCCAAGATGACGTCCTCAAATGTCTTGTTTTGTCCACAACCCAAAGATATTCAGTTTACTGTCATAGAGGAGTAAAGAAACCAGAAAATATTCACATTTAAGAAGCTGGAATCAGAGAATTTTGACTTATTTTTCTTAAAAAATTACTCAAACCGATTAATCGATTATTAATTTAATAGTTGACAACTAATCAATTAATCGATTAATCGTTGCAGCTCAACTCCACTGGCAAGAAGTTCAAGAAGCAGACTCACGACTGGAACATTTCGAGGATTGTTTTTGGGACCCGTCAATGCTCGCTGTGTTTTAGCCCGGTGGGTCTCTGTCCACAGAGCTCCAGACTTCTCCATGACACCAGAACTGACCAGACCAGTCAGTTTAGGTACAGTCATGGAGAAAAGCCAGGGATGTTTAGACTGGAAATTTACAGCCTGAATGCCCTCGAGGTTCGAAATGTTTCCGTCCCGCGGTTGTGGAAGTTTTTATCAGCTGTCCTGCTGGTCAGGCGGAAAGGACATAATGAACATGTCATTGCACTCTTTCACTCCAACAGGGCTTTGAGATCATCTTCCTTTAATAATTTCAATAGTAGGTCTGGGAGCAAACCGCCATGCATTTACTTTTCATCTGTATTAGTGGTGCGTTTACCGAGTGTAATCACATATCAAGGGAAGAGAAGGCCTGCGCTCTCAAATACAGATAAAAAGTCTGGTTTATTTGACAGATGTTTCGCCCTAATAAACCAGACTTTTTATCTGCTTTCTCTGCTCTTGATATTTAATCATTTCCATAAAGTGCAGTCACTGTCCTCCCAACTCCTTGACCAAACTCCAGTTCTGGGTTTCCAGTCCCTAACACTCCTAACTGTCCTTCAGCAAGAAGACCTTGGGCAAGACATTTAATTGCTTATCGTCCCAGTGGAAGACAGTGGTTGTACCGGGCAGCTCCCAGGTGTCGATGTATGCGACTGTGTGAATTTGAAGCAGGGTGTTGCTGGAAAGATCATATGTGCTCTGCCAACCGTCCCCGAATAAATTATCCAATCGCTGCGCTCTCTGTTTGGGTGTATCGAAACTACGCTCCACTAAACTTCAGTTCACCTTTCGTCACATCAATATCACCTCTCTGTTCGCCTCTAGTTATATCAAATACAGTCCAGTTGGAGCCTTTCAGCACAACCTTGAACCTTGAAATTGACTTCATACTGACTTCACTCCGCAGCGTTAAAGGTGTTACACAAGCATTTCACTACACCTTAACTCATGTTCCTCTCACTCTTATTCCAGCCTTAAAGGGGCAATAATTCAGCTTTTTCCCGCTCCAGAGCACAAAATGACCATAATATATCTGTGGGGGTTGATAGGATTGTTGATCAATACCAGTGACTCAACGATTACTTGGCCAGCTGCTCAGATTTCTGGCTTTCAAAACTAACTTTGGATGGAGGACGGTGCTAGGAGCGACCAAAATCACAAAACATTTCAGCTACGAAGGCTAAAAAGCCTCGTTCTCAAGCCACAGCAGTTTTATCATTCCAGTATTTTGCATGATGATATATTATCTCTTCACTAGACGTTTCTGTTGGATCTCTGCTCTAATTAGCTAGCTTACTGCTCTATTGGGAAAATGTTACTTTATTGTTTATGTCAACTACAGGCCACCGTAGCTCAAGGAGACAGGTGGGAGGAGTTAACTTCTATCAATGTTGTTGCAATTCCTGCTGTTCGCCAATAGAGGCCGATAAAGATCACAGGTTATCTAATGCCCCTTTAATCTGACCAGTGAGTGAGTAAAAACACCTAATGGAAAATTTAATGACTTTTGCCAGATGCTTATAATTTCAGCAAACATATATTTGATCCAGAATGGGTCAATTTGCTGTCATTCATTTTATGTTGTTGACCAAAACCACCCAAACCACAGGTCAGACAGTATTCAATGGAGCCATCAGGAGAAATCTGTGGTTGAACAGGGAAATAAGGGGTAAGTATGTGGTAAGTATGTGAGTGTGAAGATGGGTCGGTGCTGAGAAAGAGTGTGTTCAACAAACTCTTCCCAGAAACACACACTCACCCATGGTTTGGCAGGTACGAACACACACCGTGCGTCTCAGGATCTCGTACACCTGAGAAAGACGTGACACGGTAAGACAGAAGGTAAACACTAAACCAACACGTCAGATGAAGGAGAAACAGATTTTTAAATGTGGACAAACACTTACTATTCGACCCCGCGTGGCGTTGTCAAAGAATGTGTCTTTAGACTTGATGTTGTACCTGAGAGAAACACAACCAGGGAATAAGTGACGATGTATGAATGTGTGTGTGTGTGTGTGTATGTTTATGTGGTTATGTATATGTGTGATTGCATTTGTGTAACTGTTTGTTATGTGGTATATTAGCCTACATGTAGAGACCATAAATAACTTGTTGAAGGAATACATCAACTTTGTGGGAGATTGGACCGTTTGTTAGCATACCTGTTGAACACCAAAATCATCCATATGTTCCCGGTAGATCATTGGCTCTGAAGCTCCATGCTAACACGCTAGCATACGCTATGTTGAGTGATAGTAGGCTCCGTGCTAACGCGCTAGCATACGCTATGTTGAGTGATAGTAGGCTCCGTGCTAACGCGCTAGCATACGCTATGTTGAGTGATATTAGGCCATTATCCAAGGTAAGAAGACTGGCCTTTTAGTAATAAAACGTTACTAGTGGTTTTTATCATATGGCCTGTAGATTCAGACATTATAAAATTAACATATCATTAACTCAATACAGCTGATGTAGCCAGGTTTATTTTTGGAACTATTTTCAGGTGAACTATTTCAGGTGTATTCATCCGCTGTGCAGTGATTTGTAGCTGTACACAGTCTGCCATCACCCACCACCTTCACTTCCTATGGAAACAGGGAAAGTAGTCCCTGCTAGTTCAAAACGGTTTGTTATCTCTATATCATATTTCATCTAAATTTGATCAATCTCCTACACAAAACTGCCAGACTTGACTGAATATCATAATTAATATTACTTATCATTTAGAGCTGCTACAGGTTCTCATTTTCCCACTTTATTAGATAATGCTAGTGGCTACTATCACTCAATATAGTGTACGCTAAAGTTGATTTTGAAGATGCATTTTATGTATTCTATTCTCCTCTTTATCTTATTCTCACTATCATTATCAAGTTTTATGTGAAGCACTTGGTGCATGTAATTTCTCTGTTGTAAAGCACTTTGAGCTGCATTTCTTGTATGAAAGGTGCTATACAAATAAAGTGTATTATTATTATTATTAAAGTGTTAGCATGGAGCACTGGACCCAATGATCTACTGGGGACACATGGATGATTTTGATGTCTATGTTCTCATCATTTTAGGTGAGTAGAGAGAGAGAGAGAGAGAGAAATAAAGATTGAAAAGGAGATGAAGGCTTTCTTGGACTTTTTTAAAGACGATTATTCAAAAAGGGGAAGTAACAATACAAAGTTTTTACCTCTGTACTCTAAACACTGGCTGTGTGTGTGTGTGTGTGTGTGTGTGTGTGTGTGTGTGTGTGTGTCTCTCACAGGTGCAGCTTGTCCCTGGAGAAGCAGTGTGACAGCAGTTTGGTGCGTCCGTGGTCCTGATGCGGCACGTTGGGTTGGAAAGGCTGGTTCAGTTTCCTCCACACTGTGTTCATACTGCCACTGAAGCCGCTCTCCTCCTTCAGCTCGTAACTCTGAAGAACACACAGGACTCAAATCATTTCTTTATGCTGCTGAATATCATCAATCTGTGATGATCAATACATTCCAGGAGTTATTTAGTGATGAAGTGTTGTCATTTATTTGTCTGGTGAACCCACTTTCCCTCAATCTGCCTTGACTACTACTGCAGTTAGTGGTTTCCCAGAATGCCTTTCAACAACCTCCAGAGAAGAGGTGTGAACTTGTTGCATTCAGCTGTGGGTTTTACATGTAAGTGGAGAGAGAGATAGCGATAGTGGAGCGAGAGTTTTCCCAATAGAGCAAAAGTGAGAGTCTCTCCCCCTTCACTCAAACCCCAACCTATCTCTCTGCTGCAGTGCATTCTGGTCTCTCTCCTGCTCCTGTGGTGGAGAAACTGGTCTCCCTCCTCTTCTACGATGGATTTCTCCCTGTATGATTGTTGAACGTCTCTCGGTGCAAAATGGCGGCTCTAGAAAGAAGCCCTCGCTCTTTGATTCTGAGGGACTGACACCAAAACCTGACGTTTACCGCTGATGTTTTACATCCTGAAACATTTTCTCATATCAAACTCCACTGTAGCTGCTGGAAATATCTGGAGGTTTTAATAAAGTTTAATAAAAAACTCTCTAGGAAACACTGCCACAGGTCTGACCTTCTTGGTGGGAACTTTAATCTTGAGGAACTCGGCCTCTCGGCTCAGGACGGGCCAGGGGGCGTGGAGGCGGGTGAAGCTCGGGCCGTGGGTCTTCAGCTGCAAAACAAACACATTAACATGTATATTATCTTCATGTAATTGTCTTCATTATGGTTCATTATGGCAGCGAGAGGTAGCTGTTTGAAACTGTTTGAACTTCACTACCCAGAAACCCTGAGGTCAGTAAACTGTCTGTGATGTTTTAGATCAAAGGAAACCAAAGAGAGGAGAGAGGAGAGGATCTAACGCCGGTGATCCAGCTTTCTCTGCTGCTGTTCAGGAGTCTGGATTTCACTCTCAAGTTTTGATTCGTCACATTTCCCGGCAGAGTCCAAACCCAACAGCGGAATTTAATTTAGGCAAATACGGCAAATCTACAGGGTTTAAAGTAGTATATGTATGATAGAAAAGGTGTAGTTTTATATTAAAACATCTCGCTTACTGCATCTTTAATTAAAGTCCCCATGAACTGAACTCCCATCACTTTTCCTTCCTGGAAAACACAGCATCTTTCATGGTGACGTCATGCTGCACTAGTCGGCATAAATATAAATTTCTAACCAATAAAACCATCAGATTTTTAGAACAGTTCCACGCTTCCACACCCCACCCTTTAAATAAAACTACATTTCTCTCCCAGACTCATATTCAATTGGTTTATACTTTTGAATGATCCCTCCCTGCTTTATGTCCCGCCCCCCAACATCCTGTATCAACAGGAAATACATCAAATCAAGGAAGTAAAGACGCTGTTTCTTGGGGTCTTTACGGCAGTCAAAATGTAAAACCTCAAATATCATAAAATCTGTGAATTATAGCAGGATTTTACAAAGTACAACCAAGGTATTACGCTTGTACCGGCATTAGATCAGTGTGTGTTGGTTCAGACCGCCATTTCCCACTCGAGAATTGGCTGTATTGATAATCTTCCTGTATTGATAAGATGACTGTCCTGGCTCTCTGCGGGTGACTAGTGAGCACAAACCTTATAGAGACGAAGAGCGACAATGCAGACCGCCCCTCCATAATCTATGCAGCAGCCATAATGGGCGGCGTTGTGTTGAGAGTGAGAGTGTAACCAGAAACGAAGGACACAGCAAAGCCGGCGGGGGACGACAGCCAGGTAACCTGACCCTCCAGGTAAGGGGGGGGGGGGGGGAATCGTTTCAGAAACCTGAAACGATTCCCTTTCTCCTCTCTCGACTCCTACTCTCCTGCGATCTTTCGCTCCCCCCCTCCATCCATCCCTCGTTACCCACACTGCCTTCTCCTGCTGTCCGCTGTTCACTGACTGACTGACTGATTCACTTACTGTCACTCTTTCTCTTCTTCTGTTTCCCTCCCTCCCTCCCTCCCTCGCTCGTATCGACCTCCTCCTATCTCCTGTGCAGGGATGAGGTGGAGGATAAACCCACCTAAAGTTGAGTTTACCCACTTTTTTTAGTCTCCCGTAAATCGTTATGATTTAAATTCATAGGACACGTCATAGTAAGTAGCATCAAACATATGTAAGTTACGTGAAGATAAGGTCGTTTAGGAGGGAAAAACATCAATTAATGGTTTCAACAAGGTGCCACATGTAGCATTTAATATATCATTGTTAAATTAACTGTGATACTTTGGTCTAATGACTGTAAACCAGAGAGTCCATGTTGGAGCTGATTGTTCTCCTCTATCTCACTCCAGCAGTATTGTTAGTTCTAGTGTTTCTCCACATTAAGACTACATTTCCCATCAGCCCCGTTGCTTCCCGCCCCCCCCCTCCCCCTCCCTGAAGAGGATCAACATGTTGAAAGTGATTTCTCCATCTTCCTTTCCCTCCTTCCACCATCTGCTGCCAGAAACTCTTTCAGCTTTATCTCCGTTTGCTCTGGAAGAACAGAACCTCTTCCTGTTTTGTGTACTGATGTCTCTAAATTAATAAATTAGTAATTATTTATTGATGTTAAAATGCTACATATAGCACCTTTAAAATATAATTGGTTGTTTACCTTATGATGAACACTGACCCACCCACCTTTTTATTTACAACTACATCACCTCTCTCACTCATATTTCCCTCCCTCGGTCATATCCACCTTCTCCACACTCTATTCCCTCGCTCGCTCACTCATTTCCCTCCCGTCTTCACCTCTCTCGCCCCCTCCCTCCCTCACTTGCTTGCTTGTACCAACCACTATCTCTCTTTCCCACTTGCATTCATTCCTCTGCTCGCTCGCCCCTTCCTTTCCCGCCTTACTTTCTCTCTCTCTCCCCTCTTGATCACCCCCCCCCCTCTCTCTCTCTCTCCTTCCTGTCTATCACTCTATCAAACAGCGGAGGATATAAATACCTTTCGGCCTGGAGAAGGTTAATTAGTAGAGGGAGTTCCAATTAGCTCTTCATCTCTGTAGGGGGGGAACTAGGTCGCAGCTGGGGGGCGTTTGGGGGGGGGGGGGGGGGGGGGGGGGCACCGAGTATGAGAGGGGGATCGGGTGGGGTGTGTGTGTGTGTGGGGGGGGGGAGATGGGTGGATAATGGGAGAGAGAGAGAGAGAGAGAGAAAGGGGGTGAAAGGGGGAGAAAAAAATGAAAGAGCCAAAAAAATGAAAAGAGATAGAAAGGCAGATTGAAGCGTTAGTTGTACACACATTTCTCAGAGGCAGAGCTGCAGAAATAATCTGATTGGTTGAGTTAAAGCTCAGTGGGCGGAGCCAAACAACCACAGTTTTTTCTGAGCACAAGTTAGCTAACTGGTAAAACTGAACGGCAAAGAAGGAACTTCGGGCAAAATGTAAATGAAAAATGGCAATGACTTTTTCATTCATTCCTGACCCTGGCATCATGATGTTGAAGCTCAGCAGCTAGCTAACTAGCTAACCTAGATAACTTAGTATGATAGATTGTATTTTTTCAGTTAGCAGCAGAGCGCTAGGCTTCATAATATTAGCTTCCTCCTCTCTTACCTCTTGTCTTTTTCACTGAGCTTCAGTCTAATGTTACTTAGCCAGAAAAACTGTGGTTCTTTGGCTCCGCCCACTGAGGTTTAACTCAACCAATCAGATTATTTCTGCCTCCAAGAAATGTTTGTATGACTAAAAATCCAATATGCGACAGAGAGGGAGGGGCAATGAGAGAGAGAGATGTACAGGATGTGAGTGAGTGGATCAAAGGGACAGAAAGGACAGAAACTGAGAGAAAAAGAGAGAGGATGAAAGATGGCTGCAAGATGAAGTGTTGAGGAGGCTGAGGACAGAAGGTGGGTGTAGGGGTGTGTGTGTGTAGGTGTGTGTGTGTGTGTGTAGGTGTGTGTGTGTGTGTGGGGTGCAGGATGACATTTGAGGATCTCCTGCAGCCCTGCAGGCAGGCGGATGTTGGGATGAACCTGAACAGACGCCACACTGCGAGAAAATATCCTCCTTCACAGTTCATTTAGTCCACATCAAGTCTTACAAGCTTAGTTTTCTTAAAACAAGCAACAAAATCTGCCACTGGGATGCCATAACTTCATTATTTGCAATGATTACAATTTCCTTGAATCAAGTATCCTTGTCCTGATACTAGTGTAATACTAGTGTAATAGTGATAATAATCTGCCTCATTCTGCCTTATTTCAAGGTATAGACACAAGAGAATTCTAAAGTGAAACTAGATTGGATGTGAAACCCCATTACAAGATTTATTTATTTTTTAGAGGATTTTTAGAAGATTTTAAGCCTGAATATGAGAGATGAGGATTTGTTTGACAGGTTTTTTTTTTCAGTATTGCGATTTCAAGTTGTTTTTTTACTTCTTTTAAGGAAAAAACAAAATGTTAAGCCTGAATATGAGACATAACCTGTTTAGATGTTTCTGCAGCACAGTCAGCTTTGCAGTTTCAAGACTTTTTCAACTAATTGCTCAGCGCTAATTCACACCTGGGGGCGACCGCAGTCTTCTGTTTGTCATTGAGCAGCTGTTGCATGATGTTGCATGAAATTGCATGTGGAGAAAAGCTTTTTCAGGGCTTAAAAAAAAGGTTTATAAACAGTCCTGGTTGGGAGGAGATGCTAACAGTCTGGATTTCATCAGTTTGAAAGTAAAAAATTCAGCTTGATTTGTTTGCACATCTCCAAAGCATCAGAAACAATTTTAGTTTTTTTGTGATTATATTGCAGCCCTATACACAGAGGTGTGGACTCGAGTCACATGACTTGGACTCGAGTCACAGTTTTAATAGCTTGAGACTTGACTTGCTGCATGAAGAGAAGACTTGAGACTCGACTTGACTTGGGTTCTGGTGACTTGGGACTTGACTCTGACTTGTACTTTGATGACTTGAAAAGGTTTCTAAAGTCTTGACTTGAGATCTTGTGTTTGTGTAAATGACTTAGATTGAAAGTGATGAGATTTGTTCCAGCGGACGACTGAATTTAAATTCTGTTTTCTGAATTTGTATGGAATGATTGAATTTATTGAAGTTGAAACTGATTCTAGAAATCAAACTCATGATGCTCTTACCAAGTTTTTATCCTATTAAAACCATATTGCATTGAAAAGTCCTAGATATTTAGTTTTCTTTAAGATATTAAATTGATACTGGACTCTTGATTTGTTCTGACTTGACTTGCTGTTCTACATTTAGACTTGAGACTTGACTTTAATGACATAGACTTCACTTGGACTCGACTTGTAATGTACATTTAGACTTGGGACTTGACTTTAGACTTGTGCCTCAAGACTTGAGACTGACTTGGGACTCGAACAAAGTTGACTTGGTCACCCCTCCTATACAACAATAGTGTAGTGCGGAGGGCAGCGCTGCTCCCACACCCGGTGAATCATTTGTGAGGAGAGAATCAGTCTCTTTAGATTACAAACTCTTAATCCAGATCCTTCTGCTCCTTCTGCTCCTTCTGCTTCCCAAGCCCCCATAGACCGAACTCAGCAAACCTCCCAACTCCACTCCTTGAATTAATGTCTTCCTTTAACTTAATTAAAAGTGTTGGGTAAGAGGATGTTCCTCAGAGATCGAAGGTCAGCTCAATAATCCTCCGACACAGTCAACAAGTTGGACTTTTGAGCCACACTTTCTTTTTTTTCTGCACACAATTATTCTACAGTCAAACAGGTTGGACACATAAAGCCCGTCAGGAGTTTTTATGGTACAACGTTAATATGATAAAGAAATCTAAAATAGATCTTAGATTATACACAATCCTTCAGAAAGTACTGTTTCCATTCAAATGTATTGCCGCATATTTTATCGCCCCTAAACCAGGTTAACACTTAATTCGCTGGATGCATTTCTCTGATGGAAGTTTGTTCGTTTCAGATGAGAGAATCTGTTTCCGCTGCATCATTCTGCTGCAGACACGTTGCTTTGTGATGCCGCTGTTGGATTTATTCTATTTAGGCATGGATTACGATGATCTGATGATTATCTAAGATAAAACAAATGTTGTTTTGCCCTGTTTTTTACTAGCTTGCTGTAGTAATTCGGGCAGTAAAGTTGAACTACAGCATGACATCATCACAAGAGAGAGAGCAGAAAATACTCTAAATGGATCCTGGAATGTGTGCAGGTATTTTCTTTTGCTTCTGTTTTTTGGGTGTGAATACTATCTTATTGTATTTTCTTTTCTTTCTCTTTTGCGACTACTAGCTTCCTGTGAAATGTTCATGATGAAATCATTTTGTCAGTGACCCAAAGCAGAAACAACAAACCCTGACGAAGGCATGTTGTTTTACTGATGAATATTTCTTCTCAGTACTGCAAGTGTTGCTGGAATTTACTCTTTTCTAGTTTTACCCAGAGCTGAAACAAAAACTTGTGCTGATATATAATAAGCATGTCTTATCAGTCAACATGTTTCAGCCACAGGATCCTTAAGTAGAACAAGTTTGCAGCAACATACATTTATTACAGATTAAAGCTGCAATAAGCAACATTTTCTGACCACTAGAGGGCGACAGAAACTGCAACAAAGTTGTAAATAACACACAGCAAAGCCACTACAGAACGGAGGCCTACGAAGGACAAACCTAGCAAAGCACTGTGGATAAACAGATAAGCTAACCGTACCTATGGAGAAGTGTCACTGGTTACCAGTCTCACTTTGACAGATGTTTCTCCTGCTGAAGGTCACATGTCCCACAATGACAAGTGAAGAGGCAGGTAGCAAGTTTACTAGTTTAACAAGTTTACAAGGTAACAAGTTTACTAGTTTAACAAGTTTACTAGTTTAAAAAGTTTACAAGGTAACAAGTTTACTAGTTTAACAAGTTTACTAGTTTAAAAAGTTTACAAGGTAACAAGTTTACTAGTTTAACAAGTTTACTAGTTTAAAAAGTTTACAAGGTAACAAGTTTACTAGTTTAACAAGTTTACAAGGTAACAAGTTTACTAGTTTAACAAGTTTACTAGTTTAAAAAGTTTACAAGGTAACAAGTTTACTAGTTTAACAAGTTTACTAGTTTAAAAAGTTTACAAGGTAACAAGTTTACTAGTTTAACAAGTTTACAAGGTAACAAGTTTACTAGTTTAACAAGTTTACTAGTTTAACAAGTTTACTAGTTTAAAAAGTTTACAAGGTAACAAGTTTACTAGTTTAACAAGTTTACTAGTTTAAAAAGTTTACAAGGTAACAAGTTTACTAGTTTAACAAGTTTACAAGGTAACAAGTTTACTAGTTTAACAAGTTTACTAGTTTAAAAAGTTTACAAGGTAACAAGTTTACTAGTTTAACAAGTTTACAAGGTAACAAGTTTACTAGTTTAACAAGTTTACTAGTTTAAAAAGTTTACAAGGTAACAAGTTTACTAGTTTAACAAGTTTACTAGTTTAAAAAGTTTACAAGGTAACAAGTTTACTAGTTTAACAAGTTTACAAGGTAACAAGTTTACTAGTTTAACAAGTTTACTAGTTTAAAAAGTTTACAAGGTAACAAGTTTACTAGTTTAACAAGTTTACTAGTTAACAAGTTTACAAGTTAACAAGTTCACTAGTTTAACAAGTTTACTAGTTTAACAAGTTTACAAGGTAACAAGTTTACTAGTTTAACAAGTTTACTAGTTTAAAAAGTTTACAAGGTAACAAGTTTACTAGTTTAACAAGTTTACTAGTTAACAAGTTTACAAGTTAACAAGTTCACTAGTTTAACAAGTTTACTAGTTAACAAGTTTACTAGTTCAACAAGTTTACAAGTTAACAAGTTTACTAGTTAACAAGTTTACTAGTTCAACAAGTTTACAAGTTAACAAGTTTACTAGTTTAACAAATGTACAAGTTAACAAGTTTACAAGTTTACTAGTTTAACAAGTTTTCTAGTTTAACAAGTTTACAAGTTAACAAGTTTACTAGTTTAACAAGTTTACTAGTTTAACAAGTTTACAAGTTAACAAGTTTACTAGTTTAACAAGTTTACAAGTTAACAAGTTTACTAGTTTAACAAGTTTTCTAGTTTAACAAGTTTACTAGTTTAACAAGTTTACAAGTTAACAAGTTTACTAGTTTAACAAGTTTTCTAGTTTAACAAGTTTACAAGTTAACAAGTTTACTAGTTTAACAAGTTTACAAGTTTACAAGTTTACTAGTTTAACAAGTTTACTAGTTTAACAAGTTTTCTAGTTTAACAAGTTTACAAGTTTACAAGTTTACTAGTTTAACAAGTTTTCTAGTTTAACAAGTTTACAAGTTTACAAGTTTACTAGTTTAACAAGTTTACTAGTTTAACAAGTTTACTCGCTCGTTTCATCGAATCTGCTTTTCAACAGTGAGGGAGGAGACAAGCTAGTACTTTGTAAAGCTGCTGGAGAGAGGGGGAGGAGCTTCGTTCAGGAAAAAGAGGTGAAAAAAAGATGAAGAGATGAAAAAGAGGTGAAAACAGCAACACAGCTGCTGCTGTGTGGATATTGGTTTACATCATTATGTCTCAGTGAAATCTCCACATAGCAGTTAGTTAGCTTCAGGACTGGTTATATGGCCTGATATCGCTTATTGACGGTTTAAGTTTGACTAACTGGTAAACATGATGACTTGTTTGATGTCTGAGCGATCGTGTGACAAACCTCCAGTTTCCTTCAGACACTGTTCTCTGCACACTGACGGAAGGACCGCAATTAGTTTTGTCAGTCATTTTGTAAGAGAACCCGTCACTGTATTGAGGCGGTGGATGTCGGACTGAAGCGCGGCCGGCAGCAGAGTGTGTCCGCCCGCCCGGCCGTGAGATGAGATACGGGCCGATCAGGCAGTCAGCTAATCTCATCCAGGCTTAGGCTCCATGGCCGCACTGTCAACAATCTGATTAATACTAGCCTGCAGACCGCACACACTGCCAACTGGCTGCCAGCCACCACACACACACACACACACACACACACACACACACACACACGCCCATGCATTCAGCAAAATAGAAATGTGAGCACGCACAATGCATCTACATGTAAATGTTCACTCATAAATGCATTCATCTCATGTTTATCCTGCATTTCCACTGCAGACAATTCTTCCTTGAACTTCATATCATAGAACAAAATTAGAATAATCAGTATATTGTTCAACGAAACTCCAGCGTCTCTCAACCAGCTAGTTGCAACACCGCTCCCTGCAGTTTTCCAACAGTTGAAGAGAGCAGCACTTGATTCTGCTGCAGACGGAGCCAAAGTGCAGCAGCAGTTCACTCAGTAACAAGTGGGACTTTTACAATAGCTGCGTTTGTAAAACACTGTGGCAGCCAGCCTGCAGACCCACTGCATGAACGTAGAGCGCCCACAGACAGCATGTTCTGCCAAGCGCCTACTGCACACACACACACACACACAAGAAACAGGAACCGCACTACACACTCTCACACTTAAGTATTGGTTGTTATGTAACGCACGATCACAGTAATGTGTTTTGCACATGTCAAGACAAAATTACCCATTCCAGGCAGAATTAGTAAATGGACACAAAGGGTTCAGCGCAGCAGCTGTGCCGAAGTCGACCGGCTGAGAAAACCATCGACACCAAAACACCAAACACTCACCGGGCAACAGCCAGCAGAGTCAGTGAAGAGATAAACTGAGTCCAAGTCCAGGAGGAGAGATTTTCATTTCATCGCTGTCAGGTGAAAACCTTGTAACTCCAGTTTTGGTGATTTTCTTGTCTTTTATTGGTTGCGAAAGTTTACCTTTTCAAAAGCGGTTAGATTAACTCAAAAGTGCCTGGTGGTCAAGCTAAAACCAAGGCTGATTTTCTTAGTTCCGGAAAAGTTGACATTTTGGAGATATGAGATTTTCACCTGACAACAGCGATATTCTACTAATCTATTTTCCTCACAGTGGAGCGCACCTTAAAGCTTTTTTCACATTCAAAATATTAAATAAATACGATATATGCTTCATTAACAGTCTGTGTGTTCAGGCCTAAATCCCCCTGTTTCCCTGTAACTGGCTTTTCAATCATGTTGGGAAGTTTTGGGGCGTAAACCATTTCCTGTGGCTGTGTCCTCTGACAGGTGTTGGGGGCGGGACCTGGGCCAAATAAGGGGGCGGAGGGCGGGGCTAACGATACATTTCGCTACCTCAGGGCCAAAAGTTGCAGACTGTAGCTTTAACGCAGCTCTCCAAAATGTTTTTTTTGTCTCCTGGCAGGAATTTTGGTCACCTCCAATATCATGTGATCTAATTATCCAATCATGCACTCCATGTTTGTTAATATTACAAACACACCTCTCTACCTCAGTTCACTCTCCTTTTGCAACTTCTCTTTGCCACGTTTCCACTGTTTCTCTTTGCCGATGAAGTTGTAATTATTTTCCAGACTATTCTCCTTGCCACTTTAAATTCTTTTACCTTTTTTATGACTGATGCTGGTTCAATTTGAGCATTTTGCCTCTTTGGAACTCTCCGGTAATAAACAATGACAACCGCTCAACTGCTTTGAAAAAAACACTTTGTTAGTCTATTATTTCTTACAAAAGTGATAATGAGCGAACCTTTGTGACGCCACAAAGTTACGGAAGTCCAAACGGCTCGTTTAGAGGCTCGCTTTTCTAATATGGATTGTGTGGATTTAGTTGGCGACCGTGCGGTTTGATACTTTCACCATGTTTAGATAGACCATCCAACTCCTTTATCATCACAGAGGCAAGGGGAGTCCTGCTTTACACCATATGGCACCTTTAATAACTCCCTGTAAAGCTGATTTTATAATTCTGATTTAGTTATTTCAAAGGATAACTCCATTTTCATGTGCTGTTTCTGTTATTGTGTAAATCCCAACAGAAACAACATGAAGACAGCAGAACAGGATGCAGAAGCTGACAAGAGAAATACAGATGAATGTTTGTCCTCACTACCTGATAACCCCGACAGCACCGACTCTCTCCCACCACTTTCCTCCAGCATCCAACTTAGCTCTCTATGTAGGCGCTCACCCTAAATAGCAGCAGGCAGTTACATCAGATCTTGTGTCAAGGAGTGTTTACCAGGGTTACCCTACAAAAAAATCACAAAAAGACAAACTGCAACCTGCACTCAGAGCGTTACACCTCAAGAAAGGCTGCAAGGCAAAGGCTGAAATCATAATCTTGATTATGATTATGTAGATACTGTGATCGCAATTATTAGTCATGATTGTTTGTCTTGATTTTACAGAAGAAAATGCTTTTACTGCACCTTTAGCAACTATATATCAACATCTCAACTGCTTTGGGAAATCTAAATTGAATGTTTATACATCGCTGATATGCTTTTATTCACAGACACTAAAATCATGATTATGCACGATTAGAGGGCCGTTAAAAAATCTGTGATCTTTATTGATCTCTACTGTTGATCAGTAGGAATTGCAACAAAACTGATAGAACTCTTCTCCTCCTACACACGTCCCTGGTACAGCTCCTCCCACCCCCCCCTGCCCCCCTGATCTACGGTGGCCTATAAAGGACACAAACAACAAAGTCACATTTTCACAACACAGAGCAGTAAGATAGCTCATTAGAGCAGAGATCCAACAGGAATATCTAGTGAGGAGCTAATATATCACCATGCTGAATACTGGTGTACTAATACTGCTTTGTCATTTGATGTTTTGGCTTGGAAGCAAGGCTTTATTTTGTTATTCTGACGGGTGGAGAGTTATTATTCCAAAACAGTGAAGTAATCAATGAGTCACTGGTATTGATCAACAATCCTATCAATCCCTTGTAAATAGATTATGGTCATTTTCTGCTATGGAGTGGTAAAAGTCTTACTTATTGCCCCTTTAAGGAGCATTAATCCTGTACTTAATTTCAACGTTTTTCGGATAAAGTCCTGCAATCCGCTTCTAGCAGCAGAAACTCGTTGCTCTGCTTTCTATGGGCTGAAACTTCTGGCCACGCCTCCATCAGTGATGTCACCGCAGGTATTTGGCAGCGTCAAATGCTTTGCGATCAAAAAAATTGTGAACGCCCTCAAGTAGAGATGGGGCGATCCGTTATATCAGACACATCGTTCATTCTCACTCCTCGCAACCCTTTCTTCGCACTTTCCAAAATTGTGTACCAGGTGACGAAACAGTGTGTTACGCATTCTTTAAATATGATCACTAGCTAACTGTAGCTCTAGAGAGAGAGACAAAAAGGGGATGGGGAAGCAGGAGATGTGGAAGCTGTAGTTGTAAACACAGAGACGAAGAGAGGAGGAGGAGGAGAACAGAGTCCAAATTTGTTCTGGTAGTTTTTATCACTATAATGGAGAGTAAAGATCAAGAAGAAATCACCAGAAATTTCTTTGGAAGCCAAATCAAAAACAAATCTCACGTAAGATGAGATGAGAGGAGTGTTGTCTCTCCCTCCGAACATACATAACCTCTGACATCACACACACACACACACTCTCTCACCTCTCTGTCTCTCTCTATCTCCAGGCCGGCCTCCACCAGGTTGGCCTCGAACTCCTGTCTGATCAGCTGCACCTCGCACTCGGCCGGCTCCGCTGTGTCGTCCTCCCCTCCTCCGAGCTCCACACACACCTCGCCCACAAACACCCCGTCTCCTCCTCCTCCTCCTCCTCCCCCTCCTCCTCCTCCTCCTCCTCCTCCTCCTCCTCCTCCTCCCGCCGGGTCCGAGGCCACCGGCAGAGGAAAGTTGCCGTTGGAGATGATGGACAGCCGGTCGTGCGAGGCGGAGGTGCTGGCGCGGGACCGCACGGAGCCGTGCCGCCGCTGGTGGAAGACCAGAACGTAGTCGACTTTCCGCCGGCCGTCGGAGAAGAAGAGGCCTCCTCCGCCGCCCTGCGGGATGGGAGTCGAACCCACAACCTGCGGGGGACAACAGGGAAGCAAAGGGGGACGTACAGTAGAAATCCTCTGGCTAGTCAAGAGCACTTTGATGGAGTAAGGCAACGATCAGACAGGCAGCTCATTTCACCGATACGAGTCAGATGTTTTCTCTAAAGACTGAGTGGCAAAAAAACACATAGAATCACATGGTGCTCAGTACAGGCCAAACTTGAAGGCACGTATAGAAATAAAAACAGTCAGAATAAGCAAATTTCATGTTACTAGCTTCATGCTAGCACCCAGAGCTGTTGGACAAAACTGCCATTGCTTTTTTAACATTAAAATAAGAGTGGAGCGGCCACAAGGCGGAGAGCGGAGCGCTTTCAAAAGTTGAGAAAGGTTCGACTTTTCAGGAAAGCGCTGGGTGACGTGAACCGCTTTTTTCTCAGCCAGCCAATCATGATGAAGGAGAGGCGAGGTTTCCACAACAACAACAAAGATGGAGAAAGTGCCGGTGAAGAAATTGGTTGTTGTAAATAAGTGAATTTCCGGCACCACAACACTGATCATAAAGACTCAGCGTGTGTTGGGAATATCTGGTCAGTGTTGGCTTGTTGCTCAGCACTGTTCTGTCTGACAGAAGTGAACCAGCTGGTTAGCGAGCTAGCTGCAGCTCAGCTAACATCAGGTGACGTTATCGTGATTCACTTTTTATTTCTCCTCACAAGAAGCGTCTGGCAGCGCCTTTTCTACACAGAAAACGCTACGTGTGAATCCCACCATAGTCAGCATGCTCATGCGTACGTTGTTACTATGACAACCAGTGTTGTAATGACAGCGAATGATACTGTTTAAAAAGACAAATGGGATCTGATCACTTGTAAATTACAACATGGACAGTCAGCCTTATAGATCAGATTTGAAAAACAAATCAGATTTGCCTGCTGTCTGAAGAAAGCCTCATGAAGTTCAGCAACAAGTTTCAACTGAATTTTCAAGATTTCATCCAAAGTGCCACAACATCATGAGTGCCCACTATTTAGCAAGAGTAACCACTAATCCAGACAATGTTAGTGCCTTGTTCTACTCATTAAAGGTGCTACAGCACTTTAACATCAATAAATCATCACCACATTAATTTAGACATTAGTACAACTACTGTAAACAAACCAGAGCATCAGTGGTCAGCCTGTCAGCCTCTACCAGCCTCTACTCTGCATCCTCCATAGTTTCTCCACCTGGTGGATCTGGAGGGAAATCTGCTGGATCGCTTTACGGCACAAAACAGGAAGAGGTTCTGTTCTTCCAGAGCAAACAGAGCTAAAGCTGAAAGAGTTTCTGGCAGCAGATGGTGGAAGGAGGGAAAGGAAGATGGAGAAATCACTTCCAACATGTTGATCCTTTTCAGGGAGGGGGGGGGGGGGGGGGGGGGGGGGCAGGAAGCAACGGGGCTGATGGGAAATGTAGTCTTAATGTGGAGAAACACTAGAACTAACAATACTACTGGAGTGAGATAGAGGAGAGCAATCAGCTCCAACATGGACTCACTGGTTTACAGTCATTATAGCAGAATATCTATTAATTTAACAATGATATACTGATGTTTAAAATGCTACAGCAACAGTAGAGTTAAGTGGAGTTAAATTGTAGTTTGAAGTTGATGGTTTCTATTCTCATCACTTTGTCAGAACATGCAAACTGATTTTTTGCCTTTGCCAGATTCTCCAAAACACTGGAGTGAGAAGTTTGTGAGGCAGAGTGGGCCGACGCTCACCTCTAGCTGCTTCTGTCTTTATTTAGACAGAGGGAAAGGAGAGAGAGAGAGAGAGAGAGAGAGAGAGAGAGAAAACAGGAAGATACAAGAGGGAAAGCTCGAGTGGGATTCAGATTCACCTTTAACCACTCCAGCACCGGGCATGATGGGAGAATTTTTTTTTTCAATTTAACAGAGAGAGGGCTTTCTTACTGATCAGCAGGAGAGGCTTCTCAAAATAAAATAAAATAAAATAAAAAGCCACGCACTTGTCCTTTAAGAGGTGTCAAAGATGATGTGCATGTCATCTATTCTATTCTATTGTATTCTCTCTCTCTCTCTCTCTCTCTTTCAAGAGTGTGTGTGTGTGTGTGTGTGTGTGTGTGTGTCCTAAACTCCTTGGCTACATAATCCCAGCACTTTCAAGACAAAAGTTGTTCATTTATCCACATAACTGCAAAACACGGTGTTTCAAAAAAGAGCATAATAGAAGCAGGTTTCATTTTTAAATAGAAATTTCGGCTAGAATAGAAAGGAACGAATTGATCAGCAACAACTGGACCTAAAGGCGCGCTTTTGTAATTTTCTTTTAACTATGAGAAACACTCTGTTGCACTAAAGAAAAGCAGTTGAAAGAGCAGAATCAACTTTTTCAATATTACAATTTTTCAGTCGGATCGCTGAAGAAAGCTTTAGTCCGATCAATACTGTGAAAATATTCAAATTGTCCTCTATTTTCTAACTCTAATCAACTCTTCATAGGCTCCAATAAAATAAACCCTCTATAATAAAACCTCTGTAAGCTATAACTGAATGGGGATTTGAACCCCCAACCCCGCAGTGTTAGTGCCTTGCTCTAACGGTAAAAGTCAGTAAATAACAGACTTGAATGGGAGCATTTAACGCGATTTGAAGAGCTTTATTCCAAAATACTGTCAAAATACTGCACTATATGCTTTTTCGTTACATTAATTAACATTGACATTTTGGGAGATTAGTTCTAGTCAATGTTCATTATTCAATATCTCAATATCCGTTGTGAAGCACGAGCTTAGGTTACCTTCTATCCTTTAAAAAGTACCATAAACCGTTGAAATGATGGTGTAATCAGAGCAAATATCCACTTTTTCCAAATGGTGGAAATCTAATTTTGGAACCAAACTCTTCATTTTTAAAAGGCAAAGAAAAGCAGTGGATGTGTGTGATGGATGGATGGATGGATGGATGGATGGATGGATGGATGGATGTGTAGAGTAATTTGTACTCACAGGGATCTTGTCTTCAGTCGGGGAGTTCTGCATGCTGTTGCGCTTTAGAGACACACAGAGAAGAAGAAGAAGGAGAAGAAGAAGAAGAGCAGGAGGGAAAGTTGGCGGTTTGCGCAGAAAAAATCAGCTGGATTCACCCTCATCATCATCATCATCATCATCATCATCATCATCCCCAAATGACATGCGAGGTCAGTCCGGTTAGTCCACCGTCCAGCAGGAGCGCCGGTTCCTCTCCACCGGCTCTCATGCTCGGTTTCTCTCTCAGATTCGGAGGCAGCGTATCGATCCGGCAGCTGATCACATGCTGCTGATACCCATCTATCCCACTGTGGATCTGGAGGCTGCCTGCGCACCGCCGGCGCTTTTGGCACGGAGCGCAGCACGCTGCAAAAAGTGTCCGTCTTAACATGCCGTTTAGCCTGGTGATGTGTCGTAAAATAGCGTTTTTCTTAAAACTAAAATGAAGAAAAAATGCCAGTTGGGCGAGATACTTGCAGGTTTTTACAATACAGTTTAATCTTTTTGGGGAATTTTCTTCAAACAAGTGTCAGCATCTTGAAATAAGTCTCAAGATTTCGCCTGATTCCAGAAAATTCTCCTGATTCAAGTTGATTTACATCGGGAAAAACAAAAATGATCTCACCCTACTGGCAGATTTTTTTTTTATAAAAAAAAAAATCGACTTTAAGACTCATCACGAGGCCAAATGGCTTTAAGATGGATATTTTCTGCAGTGTGGAGAGAGAGCGCGCGAGCAGCTGACTGTAGCAGCCATGATTGGTCAGACGGATCACTGATGTAACGTGGAGAGGAACCTGTGTTTTCCCTGCAGGCTCCACAACTATTGAAATAACTTCTTTGTTTTTCTGTCAGTTTTTCTTTGCCTCAGGATTATATTTCTCTTCCCTCATATAACACAGTTTGTTATGAATGCGGGGTTTAGAAGAGAATACAAAACATATACTGTATAACCATTTGAACTACTCAATAGACTTAAGACACACACTGATACACACACACACTCACTCAAAAACAAACATACACACACACTAGGACCCATTGACAAACCCCTTACCCTAACCTTAACCCTTAAACTAATCTAAACCTATAGTCCTAATTCTAATCTTAACCCTAAAGTCAAGTATTTTCCCTGAGCTAATCTTAACTCTTACTGATGTGATTTAGTTTCATGAATAATAATTCAGCCTGGAAAAGTGAAAAATGGAGAAGTTGATTCCGGCCGTTCAAAGCTTCCCAGATCTTTTATTTGAGAATAAAAACAACAGCTGGAGAACGGTTGATCCATCTTTGGGGTCGATGGGAAGCTCTGACGTCACTTTATTGAGTTTTTCTGTCGATTAAAGCTTTGCTGACTCATCAAAATGATGTAACGTGATGAAAGACTAAATATCAAAGCAGCGAGTCTGTAGAAGGAATCAGCGCTCTCACTCTCGCCAGTAGAATATCTTCAGTAGAAAAAAAGATGGTTCGCACTCAAAAAGAAGTAGATTTTCCACACCTTTTATGTTCTCATTATGCTAATTTGTATTTCTTATTTTTAAAAATGTAGAAGAAACAGCATGCACAAATGTTTCAGCTGGTATCAAAGCAGCAGAAAGTACATGATTTGTATAAATACACATTTTATTTTTCTTGGTCAAAACTCTGCAGCTGCAGGTTGTTACCGAGTCTCTCACAGCCGCCACAACCAGTCAGCAATATCACCTTAAAATAAACCTAATCCTAATTCTAATTTGAACCCTAAACCCAAATCCCAGCCTTAACTAGACACTTGAAGAATGCTGTATTGGATTGTACTCAGAACTCAGCGGGAAAAAACGACTTCCGACACGGAAAAGTGCAACGAAACGGCCGTTCGAGTCGGAGTTCCCAGTCGGAAATTCGGTCGAGTTCCCCGACATAAACACAGCTGACGTCACGGCAGGACGGCGGCGCGCACGGTGAGAAGTAACCTGAATTCCCTTTGCATCAATTTGTACTTGATAAAACTTGATTTTACTCGATATGTAGTTTCTGTGTTAGTTTCCATTTGTATCATACGTTGATTTGTGCTTCGTTAGACAGAAGTCTTTGCTAGCATGAACTAGTCTATTCTGAGAGTTGCCATAGAAACATGAGTTTGCTGCGGGCGTCCATGTTTTCCTGAGCAGACGCAAGGTACAAATACCCATATACACACACACACACACACACACACACACACTCGTCCTCCACTCACCTGCAGCAGCCTCTGGGACTCGGCAGCCCAGGGTTCGTCCTTAAAGGGTTCGGCCTCCAGGATGCTGTAGGTCACGGGGTCGGGTCCCAGTCCGGACACGTCCCGGGTCAGGTGGTACAGGGCGTCGCTGTGGATGGAGGACGACTCGCTGAGCGCCGTGGCCACTCTGACGAGGCTCGCTCCGTTCGCCCACGGCTCTGGAACACAGGTTTACCTTATTATTATTATTATTATTATTATTTATCTGACGCTTTTATCCAGAGCGGCTGACAGATGAGTCAGCAGGTCGGAGGTCAGTTCCTTGCTCAAGAACTCTCTGACAGGACATGTGGCTGTTTTTACACTTTGTATTTTGAAAATGCACGAGGCAACGTCGCACTTTGGCAAAAAATCTCTGTCTTAACATGCAGTTTAGCCTAGTGTTGAGTCTTAAAAGATCGGTTTCCTTAAATAAAATCAACAAAAACTGCCAATTGGGTGAGATAATTCTGCCTGATTCCAGAAAATTTGCCTGATTCAAGTTGATTTACACCGGAAACAAATAAAATGATCTCACCCTACTGGCAGATTTGCACGAGGCAACGTTTGAAGGACGTCATCGCCCAGAAATGAAATGTCTTCTTCTTCTTCGTGTCTGATGGCGTTCGAGGCGGTGAAGAAGTTCAGCCGTCGTTGGCGAGTCAAAGCTTTCTCTGGACGAAATGCTTTGCTGCGGTTTAGGAGACAGTTTTTCGCTCGCTTAATTTTCGATTCGTCGCTTTCTGTGTGGAGGAGATTTTCCACCAGTGACACATCTGAACCTGAAACCTGAATTTAATTTGGACAGACAGGGAGAATCGGTTAAGTTTAGTAGCTCAGGGTTAAGGTTAGCGTTCCGGTTAGACAACTTTGGAGAGTTAGAGTTTATGCAACTTTGGTTAAGGTTTTGGTCATGGTTAAAAAAGAAAAACTTTAGCTGAAACATAGCAGAAAACTAACCCTAACCTTCTTCATGAGTTGGGAATTGAACCCAGGAGTAAATGTCTCCGCCCAATGGAAACATACAGTACATTTGAATAGTGTTGTAATTGTGTCAACATTCATGATATTTTTATATAAAAATGCACCGGTCCTATCAGCCAAAATCACAAAGTGTGTACGCAAAATAGAGAAGAGCGTCCCACACCCCCGATAATTTAGAAAACATAGATGCACAAATTAAATCCTGATGTCAGAAACGGATACTGGCGGGAAAACTTCTCCGCCAAGTACAGTGGAGTGATTTTTCCAAACAGTTCCTCTCGGGGACGGAGCCAAACTGCAGCGGCGTGAAAAAAAACAAAAATAAAAACAGGGAAACTCCTTTTGATGCGGCTCCATCTGTATCAATCTGACTGCTGTGTTGTCAGGAGCTGCAACAGATTGCCACAAGTGGCTTTTTTTGTAATAAGGTTACTGTGTGTGTGTGTGTGTGTGTGTGTGTGTGTGTGTGGTTATTTTAGGGATACAGACAGCTGTAGCCATAGTAACGCACCAGGCCACGCGCTGTGCTCTCATTTCAGCACCATGGACAGCTCTCTCTCTCTCTCTCTCTCTCTCTCTCTCTCTCTCACTCTCTCTCTCTCACTCTCTCTCTCTCACACATACACACTTATACAACACTTAAACATATCACTGTGAGATCTGTTGGCCGGGTCAAGAGGAGGAAAAGCTTCATGCAGGTATTTTCAGGCCGTATAGAAAGACATTTTATGGCAACAGTTGCGCTCGGCTCCTTGCGGTTTCACTGCCACAGCGGGAGCCTGGAGGCTGGAGAGCCAGGCTCGTAACTGGAAGGTCGCCAGTTCGAGTCTGGCCGGGGGAGACGAGAGAGAAATGCCCTCTCTCTCTCTCTCTCTCTCTCTCTCTCCCTCTCTCTCTCTCTTTCTCTCTCCCTCTCTCAATCTCTCTCTCTCTCTCTCTCTCTGGTGTGAATGAGAAGCGGGGCGTCGCTGACACCCGACTTTCCCCTCGGTGTACAAAAGGTTTAAAAAAACATTAATCAGATAAATTCTTGTCCCATTTTAGATTCCCGTCCGTCCTCTAGAGCAGTGGTGCCCAAAGTGGGGTCCGGGGGCCACCAGGGGGTCCTTGAGGGGGTTCCAGAGGGTCCCCAGCAAACTGATGAATCGTTAAACTTCAGCATTATTTCATTTACAAGAAGTGAACACAGTTAGAGAATGTAGAAGAATGACTGTTCTGATCATAGTTTCTCTGTTATCTCTCTACCTACAATACAGACAGTCATGGAGTTCTGGACAAAACCATATCTGACAATAAAATATTCTCAGATTTGGGAGACAAAATCTCATCAAATGGGGGTCGTAATGTGGCTCTAATGTGGACTAAATTAGGGGATTGATATGAAAAACGTTGGTCCGGGGACTACCAGGGGTCCCAGAGGGAGTTCCTGGGGGCCCACAAAACAGGGAATAGCTTAATTTCTCTGTTATTTCACTCACTATAGACTGAATGTACAAAATACTCGTATATCATCATCCTGATATTGAGTTGCAGCCTCTTTTGTCTCAAAGCTTCAAAATCCTTCTCTAACTCATCTGCTTCTCTTCATCTCCATCTCCTCCTTTGTGATCGGTACAGATCTAATAAGGGAAATCAATAACTGATAATGTTAATCGTTTAGTATAAATTTGCACAGTAAGAAAATGTATAGAGGTGAATGTTTTTGTCACAGATTTCACTCTTTCCACCTCGCCACATTCAGTTCTGACAGATTTGCAGCTTTGTATTAAACAAAAACCTTCTCATAGGAGGTTCCTGAGGACAAAATTTTACCAAATGGGGTCTCTGGCCTAATATCCGATCTATTTAGGGGTTCTCGACATGAAAACGTTTGAAATTCGCTGCTGTAGGCAACATTGCCCATCTCAGTTTCCTCAAACTGTTGCTCCTGTATCATAACCTTTAGGAACCAGAGAACACTGTATGATAAACAACAGTCTTTTCCCAGTAATTGGCTGCTTTACTCTGATTTTACTCTAATTTCTAATGGCATCTTTTTTGGGGGCAAAGCTAATTGGCAGCAGCGTTTCACAAAGACTTAATGCTGCTGCTTGGATCACATGTTGTCTCGGCGTTGTTTCTCTGATTACATGGAAACTTCTTGCTGCCAGGAAACAATTGAATACATTTTGAACCCCGGGTCTCATTTGGATTCATGTTGCTGCCATCTAGGTTACACAGAAATATCCCTGGCTTCTGCATCACAGCTGGAAAGACTCTGATTTGTACTATTTTGAGGTGATGTTCTGTAGATGGATCATTTTGCCTTCGGTTAAATCCAACAGCACTTTAACACGATTGCCCCTGTTTCTTTTGATTTTGATCATATTGATTCGGTCCTAGTTACTAATTTGCCAATACTCAGATGGAACTTTCCCCTGCGCTATTTTGGGTGAGCGAAACTACGCAGAAGCCTGGCTTGGATGTTAAAGGGAAGCCGTGTGTGTGTGTGTGTGTGTGTGTGTGTGTGTGAGAGAGAGAGAGAGAGAGAGAGAGCGGGAAAGTCATTACTGGTTATCAATCGGCCGTCTGCCTATCAAAGATATTATAATGAATTTGGCCTTCGAAAACCTGCAGGAGGCTCGATAGTAAATTCGGGCTCCCAGAACGGGCCGATCGTTTCCCCGCCGCGGTCGATGCGGCGCGTGAGCCGCCTCTCTCTCTCCGGCGCCCGGCTGCTCGCCTCCAGGCGGTTTAGAAACGGTTCTGCTCCGCTTAGCCTTTGTCTTTCAGGGTCTGCGGGTCTGTTAGCGCAGCACCGTCCCGCTGATTCCTGTTTCCCTCAACCAACGGGATCATCTGAATTCCTCACCTCGCCGTACAGCACGGTCTCAGCCGTGTACACTAACCCGGATTACCGCCCTGCCCGCCCGAAGGCTTACGGCACGGCGGCACATGGCTGAGAAAGAGGCGAGGTAGGAGGTGGACGCACATTTGCATCAACAGATTAATTCTGTTTAAAAGTTGCAATAAAAGCCGAGAAGAAGAAGAAGAAGAAGAGGAAGAAGAAGAAGAGCGGGCCTGTGTGAGCGCCCAGGGGTCTGAATCCATAATGGAGTTAAACTACGGCTGCAACTGAACACCCTGCTGCCGTAAAGAGCCGCCTGTTGACGGCTGCCCCATGCGGCTTGCTGACACACACACACACACACACACACACACACACACTGGGGGGACAGGGAAGGGACAATAGGCGGTTACTCTACGGTGGTCCGGTCTAGTGTGTCCTCTTTGTTCTGCGGAGGTACAGGAGGGACAGGCGGGACAAAGGAGGGTCCTGCCGGGCGTCCTATAGGTCGCTGCAGCACTCACCTGCGAAGGCAGAGGAGGGCGACCTGCGGAGAGTCATGTCAGCTCAACTCTGAGTGACTCCAGCAGAGAGACGGACCTCGTTCCCCTCGGCTTTAACGCTCCGGTCCGCGAATCAACCGCTCACTCGCTCAGCCGGTCGGACGCTCAGGTTGCGCCGCGGCCATGCCGCTGTGCCGTGACAAACAAGAAGAGCAACAGTCTGACTCAGTGGTGCAATCCTCAGCTTAGCTCTGCTGGGATAATGCTCTGCTCTAACTGGCCGGCCGGTTAGCAGCCGCTCCGCGACTGAGCTTATTGCCCACACTGGCCGGCTGGTTTACCGGCTGGCTCGGGGCTTAAGGCCACGTACAGGAATTGCCCACGCAGCTCACGGGTAGCAGACCGGCCGGCCGACTGGCTGACTGGGTGTTTGGCTGAGGAATTACAGCCGCACAGAGACGAGCAGAGATTATGAGCGGCGGTAATGTGCAGTAATTACTCGGCCTTCTGTTCAGGTTCAGATCCAGACCTGCGGGGTCTTAAGCGTCCCCCCCCCCCCCCCTTCACACAGCTTAAGACGCAGGAGCAGGGCATCCCACTTCAAATTAACATTATACAACAGGGAGTTTCATCCAAGCGAGGGACAGATCGGCAACCGATGCAGGGAGAGAAGTTCAGACTGGAGTCAACATGGTCCAGAGGCTTCAGGACCTTCGGAGCAAGGCTAAAGTTCAGGACATTCAGTAGATAATATACATATGCATTAACTCAGGCAGTGTAGCATGCAGTTGGTTGTCGGTCAGCTGTAAGTAAAAGTCCAGCGAGCCGTGAGCTGCTGAAGTGTTGCAGTGTACAAAAACCCACGCAGACATCAAGTCATATTTAGTGGTTAAAGTGACATTATCATATCAATAAATGTCTGTTTTGCTGTTTTGCAATGAATTATGGTCATTGTAGTTCTCCAACACGCTTTCAGTGTGTGACAGCATTTCAGTAATAATCAGAAATGCGTTTTACGTTTTTTCCGGTTTGTTTGGAATCAACAGAAGAAGAAGAAGAAGAACTGGGTAGTTAGCATGAGCAGCGATCAACAGAAAATCCAAGCTCCGCCCACACTGTTTGATTGATAGGTGATCTCTCTTAGCACGAAAGATGGAGACAAAAACAAAAAAGCAAAAACTTGATCTCATACATTAGCTCTTTAAAGGATATTAATAATGAAATAAACGATCAAATTATCACTGCATGTTGCGTATTCTACTTCCTCCCGGCCTAATTGTTTGGCCCAACCTCCTCAGGAGCTAATTGTTCTACCTGAGAGGTAATTGATGCTAAATACAGATAGAGGGAGTGTGAGAGGCAGGGTCAGGTTGCACACACACACACACACACACACACACACACACACGCTCACACACACACATCACATACACCCTCGTATTCTGTCAGTAAGGGTATCTGATGTGGTACACTGACCCTTCTGAACTACACTAAGCAGCACATACACACACACGCACACACACGCACACACACACACACGTCTCCACACTCAGTCTCCAGTTACAGCGGGTACAGATATATCTATGGAGTTAAATATTAACGGCTGTAATGGAGGAAACTGCTAAAAGGTCAAGTTCAGTGGAAGCTCTGCGGTCACATGGTCGGCCGGCACGTTCTGTAGCGGCGGCGGTTCGACGGATCTTTCCCAGCAGGCGTTTGACGGACAGCGGCGTGCAGGAGGCGGAGTGGTTCAACGCCAACCCAACGAGCACAAAATGTTCAGAATAAGATATCATGGCACGGTAAGAAATGACGTTAAAAAAGCTTTGGGAACGGTTTTGAACTACATCAGAAAGATATTTAGGCGGTGATTTCAGAAAGTGATGCGCCGGCCATTTTGAACTTACATTAGACTCGGGGTGAGAAACAGAAAATTGGCAAATATAAAACTAGTGTCACTTCAACACATTAGTGAGGACTTCAGACAGAGCTAACAGTTATCAAATTAGCATAAATCTTGGGAACAACAACTGAAACGACTGCTTGAATTTAGGAGGGAAGTTAGCTAGCTTACTAGCTAGTTAGCTAGTAGCTACCTAGGCTACAGATTCCAGT
This sequence comes from Centroberyx gerrardi, assembly GCF_048128805.1. Taxonomy (NCBI): domain Eukaryota; kingdom Metazoa; phylum Chordata; class Actinopteri; order Beryciformes; family Berycidae; genus Centroberyx; species Centroberyx gerrardi. The sequence goes on along the minus strand of NC_136020.1, from coordinate 22,109,873 downwards.
AGTTAGCTAGTGGGTCAAATATATTTCCTTAAATTTGTGAATCTATTTCCCTCTGGATTCTTGAGTTCCAGTAGTTTGTAATGTAATGGAAAAAAAAGGGAAACATTGGTCGCCAGTTTTACAAAATCATAATATGTGTTATTTACTCGAAGAAGTTGTTTCTACTCTTTACGCTGCAATCAATTATAATTCATTAAATCCAAAGCAAATAATTTGTGTTGACTGATTAAACATATTTCAATTATATGGAACCAATGTACACAATTTTTTTAAGTAAATCCAAATACCTTTTTTTTCCAGAGTTCAGTGAGGAATCTGTGAAAGGAAAAAATGTTTGTCTGATCGTTCCTCTGATTTCCCGTGCAAGCACAACGCTACTTTGCTCAGCCCCGACTGGAAGATAATGTATAGAAAGGATGTGATTGAAGCAGGTGAAGGTTGGGGTTCAGGGGGGCCATGATTACCTTTGGGCCCCCAAATCATTAACTCCACCCCTGCCTATACTGGACTGGGTTTTGGGGGAGAAATTAGGCTAAAACATACACCACACCACACAGAAACACACATGCAGCCACTGAAGTCCCACTGCTGCATTTCAGCTCCATCTGCAATAGGAATTGTTTGGAAGAATAATGTTTTTGCTGTTTTCAGCCACCAGAAGGTACGAGGAACGCTCCGGTGACTCGATGGCTGATCTTCTGCAATACACTCGTTTGGTTTTACTGTAGAAGATTCAAGAAAGAACCGTCTGCAGCACTAATGCAGGACAGATGCAGGATAAATACATGAATGGGGATTTCTTCAGCAGCTACCACTGGGCATGTGCATGTGACACAATGAATTCAAAGGGAAAAGCATTAAATCTGTATATATATATACTGTATACATATATATATATATATATATATATTCCTCAAGCCACTTAAAGGCAGCACCCATAAATAGAGTGAAGTGTATCACACCCACACATCATAATCACATTCATATACACATCCACATATGCAAGCATTTACATTTACATAGACGTGCACACAGATAGGTGCACACGTGCATGCACAGATTACACACACACACACACACACACACACACAGTGATTTCCCCAGTCGTCTGATCTGGTTCATGTCTTCCTGGAGAGGAAGCAGAGATAATAGAAAGACAGAATGAATCGATCCACGATGCTCCAGTTTACTTTCATTCCAAAACGCTGCAGTGTGAAGACAACATGGAGAAACTGTTGCCACCTGAACTTGAAGTCAGTATTTCAAAAACACAGATGATCCCATCCTCCGAAAAACAGAACTAGTTTGTAAGGAAGGATCTGAAGATGACTCATAACTTTAGCAGGAATCAATTTATAAGGGAAGTCAGCTTTTTCAAATGCGGGACATCTCGCTTTGTAATGAAACTCTTTAAATGTAACTACAGATCAGTGATTACCTGTGTTTGTTTTCTCTGCTGCTAGTTTGTCTGTTTGGATATTTCAAAAAGCAGAGGTAGGGACTCGAGTCACATGACTTGGACTCGAGTCCCAGTTTTAATAGCTTGAGACTTGACTTGCTGCATGAAGAGAAGACTTGAGACTTGACTTGACTTGGGTTCTGGTGACTTGGGACTTGACTCTGACTTGTACTTTGATGACTTGGGACTTGACTCTGACTTGTACTTTGATGACTTGAAAAGGTTTCTAAAGTCTTGACTTGAGATCTTGTGTTTGTGTAAATGACTTAGATTGAAAGTGATGAGATTTGTTCCAGCGGACGACTGAATTTAAATTCTGTTTTCTGAATTTGTATGGAATGATTGAATTTATTGAAGTTGAAACTGATTCTAGAAATCAAACTCATGATGCTCTTACCAAGTTTTTATCCTATTAAAACCATATTGCATTGAAAAGTCCTAGATATTTAGTTTTCTTTAAGATATTAAATTGATACTGGACTCTTGATTTGTTCTGACTTGACTTGCTGTTCTACATTTAGACTTGAGACTTGACATTAATGACATGGACTTGGCTTGGACTTTGACATCTACATTTAGACTTGGGACTTGACTTGAGACTTGTGCCTCAAGACTTGAGACTGACTTGGGACTTGAGCGAAGTTGACTTGGTCACACCTCTGTCAAAAAGTTATGAATGTATTTCTATGAAGTTTGGTAGACAGACCGGTTTTGGGGAAAGGAGCAACTGATTAGATTTTGGTGTTGATCCAGATCTGGGATTTCTACTCGTACACGCTTCTAATTTTTTAGCCATAACTATGAAACTAACAGAGACAGAGACTTGATTCTAAATCCTAAGTGGATGTTTGCAGGGTCGAGAAATCAAATTAACTTAAAGTTGAAGTGATGAATGACGTGTTTGGGTGTAACAGCAAGTTGGAGAATTGTTCAGCGTTGTTGGGAGTTTGCTGAATTCCTTCTAGTCAGTCAGATACTCCGTTGATTTACAACCTTTACATTAGATTTATTCTTATTTCAACATGAGAATCTCAAACTAGTCAGCCACCTATCTATTCCCCTGATTACCACTGACTTGAGGACTAGGCTGCAGTTGATACTGCACATTTAGGCAAGGCAAGGCAAACTGTATTACACAAGGCAAATTCAATGTGCTTCACATAAAACACAAAAAACACATAATTTGTCCAGTAAAGTGACATTATCAACTCTTAAAATGGCATTAAAAAGAAAGAAAAAAAGATAAAACAGGTAAGTAATGATAATAATAAAACATATGAATAAAATAAATCAATTATAATAAAAAATAATATTTAGCAAAAGGCCACAGAGAAAAGGGATATTTTGAGCCTACTTTGTTTTACATTTAGATTTAAGGCGTTTAGCAAATGCTCTTATGCAAAGTGACTTTCACAGAGTGCAGCAGCAGAACAAGCTTCAGGTCCCAGATCACCAAGCAACCAACAGTAAAGAGGTCAAAGGTCACGAAGCGTCAGGCAGAGGTCGGCTCCAAAACGAGATGAGCACCGTTTGAAAAACACAGGGACGCCTACCTTAACTAAATGTGACACTGCGCAAAATGAAAGAAAATTATGCTTACTTTAATAATGGAACATGTGACAGATACTGAATATTGATTATTTTAGAGGCAGTGAATGATGAACTTCAGGTAATCATTTGTGTTTTTTTCCAAAATGGATACACAGTGGTTTGGAAATGATGAGTGATGTATGTAGTCAGATGTCTTGCACTGTCCTGTTGTGTTCCCTCTGTACAGGTTAGACTGATATAGACAGATATCAATATAGATATAGATATAAATATACTGTAGATATAGATATAGATATAGATACACTGGGCCGATACTGAGATCTGGTATCAGTCGGTCAGCGTCTCCACCTCTGATCTGACGGTTCCTCCTGACTTCAGATAGAGGAAAACACGCTAGAAACCTGACATTACATTCAATTTTCTACTGTTTTTTTTTATAAATTAATTCTTCATTCAAATGCAGTAATGTATCCTAGAGTTTCCCAATCACTGAAACCTACTGAATAAACTAACGAGCCTATGATGAACTAATGAACCTATTTGATCAGTCTGGGTTTCAGTGAGAGTTTTAGTGTCCCATGATGCTCTAAATGCGGCTTCAGAGGCTTTTCCACCCTGATAAAAACTGAAATTCTGGAGCAAACGTACATTTTTTGGGTGTAAAAACGTCAGCACTAAATTTGGACTTTTGGCAGCTTCGGTATCAGCCTTCAAAGATCCATACGAGTCGAAGCATAACACACGAACTATACCACGTGTGTCAGAGTGTGCTGTGTTCCTGTGAGTCAACATGTCATGTACATTTATTCCGCTTGGTGATTAAAGTGATTCTGTGAATTATGCTAAACAGACTATAGCTGTTAAATATAGACATTCATAGAGAAAAATATATATGCTTCCCCAGAGCGAGGGAATTCACCACGCTGCTGCTGATGATGATCTTTGTTGATTTTCATGTTTTTACTATGACTGAAAGGTGGTTAAAAGGTTTTGAAAATAAAGGTTTTTGTTGAAAATAAAGCTGCTTTTCTTAGTTTCAGACCAGCTGATTTCCTGAAGATACACGTTTCTCCTTTTGATGGCAGCAGCATGTTCGTTTGACGCGTAAATAAACACATCCTCGCTGATATAGACGCAGAAGAGACAAGGGGAACGAGGGAGAAAAAAAAAGGTTGTGTGATCCACCGCTACTCCAGATAAAGCTCCATACAGTCACATCCATTATAATGATATGGTATAGAAACAGGGAGGAGGCTGATCCGTCTAATCCGTTCACACTCTGTACATCAAAACCAGTTTACATCCATAACATAAACCCACATGAAAAGGGACTTATTGCTCTTCAGCTACACTCACACCCACTCTTACTTTTCTGGGGAAATTGTGATGGAAATGAAGAAGAGGAGGAGGAGGAGGAGAAGGAGGAGGAGGAGGGGGAGGGACAGGAAGGAAGAGGGGGATTATGGGGGCAAAAGGAGAAAAAAAAAATAAGGATGAGACTTGTTTTGGTGCCAGGCTGTGGGAGAAACCCGGTGGCGTTGCTCCCTCCTGTGGTCGCTCTGAGTATCACAGCTGATAATGTTCATGAAATAAAATTAAATTATTCAGTTTTCATGATTGTGTTTTCAAATCTTCCCTCAGCTCTTCACTGATGAAATTACAAAACATTTTCCCATGACCCCTTTTCAAATTTTCATGACCAAATCTGAATGAGACTAATTAATTAAAAAAGTAAGAATTGATTTGTTTGTCTCACTTGTCTTGGATTATAATATTGGTATTATATATTAATAATAATATTAATAACCCTAACAACAGCTGGCCATTTGACAGTATTCAAGAAAAAAAATTAACTTCACAAATAACATTTCACGACATTTCCAAAACTTTTCTCCCTTCTATCACTTTTCATAACTTTCATTCATTCAGAATAGGCTCCTTTAATGGGCAACATTTCAAGCGAATATATTTGTTGTAAAGTGTCTTTAAGTATCAAGAAAAGCACTTGAGAAATAAAATGTATTATTATCATTATTATAAATAATAATAACCCTTATTCCTACTGAGAGCATCTGAGTACATTATACATTTATACGCTTAGCTGACACTCTTATCCAGACTGACTTACAATACGTGCAGCAGTGGAAGAACCTGTAATTCCTACTTTACCGACATTATAATCAACCAAAAGAAAGGAGAGCAAAGGGTTAAAGTCTTCAGATAAGTAATAAACTGACATTACAAACTGTTCCTGTGATCCTCCAGTGATCATGTTGGATAGAGAAATGTTGGAGAAGCCCTAAGAAATGAAATGAGAAATAAAAAGCTGAGGAGAGAGAAGGTTTTGTTTTTGTTTTTTTTCAACTTCTTCCAAGAGCAAATTCAAGCAAATAACGGAGTAAAGATGTTTTGGAAGAGAAGAGAAGTTACTGGAGCTGAACTTTAACATTCAAACAACCACAAACTGTCTTTAAACGACTTGTCTCTGAAGCTTTTATTGATTGATTCAGTCACAGGTACAAAATATAAAATCTAATAATCATTTAACTTTTCCAGGATTAATGAGAAGGAGCCAGATGGACAGCGATCACAGACAGAAAAACACTTGATTAGGAGCCATGAAGGAAACTGAGGGCTTGAATCTCTTGACTGATGCCAAAAGCCGACCTTTACTTCTGAAGTTTTAGTGAAGATTTGTGCTAAATATTATGGTAAATATTCGTCTTTTGGACTCTCAGTACAGTCACTTGGCTTCAGAAGACTTGGATTAAGCTGCAGAGCTGTTTGGAGAAATGTTATCGTCATTTTTGGCCCTTTTTGGGACTCTAAAGAACCGATTCCCGTTCACTTCAGTTGTTTTGGAGAAGGCCGACATGAAGCTGCACACTACCACCTTCATCAGTGTTTGGACTGACGTGAGGGTGAGCAGATGATGACCAGGGGAACTGTTCCTTTAGCTCGGCTGAGGCAGGGTCACTCAGCGGGTCAGGAAGGATGAGAGTGAGTCTGAGGCCAAATGTCAGTGAAGCAGAGGAATGTTCCAGACCCAACACACACTAATGCAAATCTACTGCAGGGAAAAGTGCAATTGAGTGACTGTGGAGATTCATTTCAGTCGTCCAGGTAGGAAGATGACCAGAAAATAAACACTAAATATGAATCTGAGCGCAAAAAACGTCTTCAACTCTTTTTTTTTTTGTCATGCAGTTTAGACAGTTTATCATCATTTTTCAAATTCAGCTGTAATCTAAAGATTTTATCCTATTTGGGGATTTAACTTTCATTGTTTGATGATTATATAAATATATGTTTGTATAAATCAATGTTCATAATCAGGCAGCAGGTCATAATTCACTACTGTGCGGCCATCTTGGACCGAGCCAGCGGAGCCAGGACCGGCTCTCATGTTAATACGTTGTTTCTGATCGGTGGAAGAGACTACAGCATCGACTGACCGACATGCTCAAACTGGCACCAACAGGCCACCGTAGTTTTACACTGCCACAGATTGACACAAATATTAAAGTCGAGATGAAATGAAAAATGCCTTTTTAACCCTTTTAGATCACATCCCCGGTCATATTGTGCACCTATTTAACAATATATGCCAAAAAAAAATACAAAAAATCAATTTCTTTGTATTCTTATATCAAAATTCAATCATGCTTTCTTCCTGTAAAACAAAATATGCCGTGTGCTTACGTAAGCAGGACTCAACCAATTTCAACCAATAATATCATGACATCGACCCATCAATCGATCTTCAACTTTTAGCGCACAGAGCTAAGATTCATTAGTTAGCTAGCTAGCAGCAGCACGGTACTTCGGTGTGTCTTCGGGTGTTATGACACGCCCACTTTTCAACGTTCAAATCAAATTCCTCCCAACGTTACGTCCCGCCTGTCTTTCCTGTTTCACTGGGAAATACGTCACGATACGGAAGTTAGATACTCTCGAAATGCCGTTTCATCTCGACTTTAAAACCAAGACTATGACAGAGTCTGGATCAACAGGATCCACAGACAAACACAACTTTGTTGTTTCTACATTGAAGATTTACAGCTTTCAACTTCTGTCTTTTAGTTAGGAGCAAAATATTGCAGAATTAAATGTGAGTTATTGCTTATTATATATTGCTGAAATTAACATTTGATTTCAATGGAATGTATAAATAGTGAAATTTTCACCTTGAATAGTTTAATAGAATCCAACTAATTGAATCTGAATGCAGACAATTCTTTCTTGCATATTATACTGTAGAACCAAATTCATATTTTGCAAAAAACAAAAGTTTTCTTTCAACTTCTGAAGGCTGAAAAGAGAGCAAAGCTTGGTTTTTCCAAATACTTCCTCTTGGGGACGGAGTGAGAGAGCAGCAGCAGTTCAGACTGCAGCAGTCCGGTCTCACCAAATCTGGAAAACATCGATCTCCGAGCAGGAAGAGAGAGAGAAATCAGTTTCCCAGCAGAAAGGATCAGCTGGAGGAAACAGAAGTAGTTTTCTACCAGGAGGGAACTTTTTCATTTTCAGCAAAGGTTTTTCTTACTGAACCACGAGCAAAACCTGAACCTAACCTGAACCAGACTGTTTTACCCGTCTAAACTTAACTTTTCACTTAACCAACAGGTGAAAATGTCCGGTCCAATTCCTGCTGTGGTCACATGATCCTTTCATGGTGGAGGAACGTAAATCTTCTTCATTACTCCTGTCCACAACACGTAATCTGTGTTAGAGAGTTTTGTCCTTATTTCACATTCAGTTTTGTGAGACTGTGTTGGAAATGTTTGTGATTGTCAAAAGAAAAACAAACTCCAGAAAAAGTCATTTTGAGTGGCTGATAAAATTTTGGTGTGAAAATTTGACTTGGCCTCGGCAGAAAAATGCAGAAATAAACTTTTTTTTCATCTCCACCTTCTCGGCTTTCTCTTTATCATTCCTTCTGTCAGATAAAACTTTGAAGTGCAAAAAAAAAATAGTTTTAAATATCATCCCCGTGGTCTGCTGTTTGGTCTCTTCACCACAGAATACAAGAGGTTCTGATTGATTCAGTCGTCGGGCCGTCTTGGTGTGATCTTCGTCCCGTCACGTTTTCCCTCTTCCATCTTTTCAGTCGCTCTTGCAGACTTCCTCCACAGTTTGGATTTTAAAATTCAAGTCTTTTTCCAGTGTTCAGCTGACTGGATTTGAAGATGTTGATCGGATTTATGCTCATTTCCGATCTCCTATTAACTTTGCTGTATCTCTCTATAGAGGAGGATTATTCTTATCCAACAACACATATCTTATTATGTGAGATGACAGGGGTCTGAAACAGAAAGTGTGTATTTGTAGGTGTACTGGGAACATTTTTCCGTACTTTTCCAAACTTTTTTGTGCCGATTCCAAGCTTTTCCACGCTTGAAATTCCTTTTCCATCCTCCGTAGAAACCCTGCTCACATCGTATAAAGAGATAAAATGTCTGTAAATGTAATCTTAACATAAAAACAAACTTGAATCTTCTTCTCCTGGAGTCCTAAGCGGAGCGTTTCTCCACACCCTGCTTGATGCCCAGCACCAGGTGGACAAACCAGTTGATCTGGACCATCCAGCCTTTCTCCCTGCAGATCTCGATCTGGTCCAGCAGGTGGCGCTGCGCCTCGTCCTCGCTGCGGCCGACGGTCAGCGCCTCCCGGATGTACTCGATGTCCTCCTTACTGGTCAGCTGGGGCATTCCTGGGTGGACAGGAGGGGAGAGGCTCAGGTTTCAAACTGTACCAGCTATCAGTCAGTCAGTCAGGCAGGCAGTCAGTCAGTCAGCAAGTCAGTCAGTCAGTCAGTCAGTCAGTCAGTCAGTCAGCAAGTCAGTCAGTCAGTCAGTCAGTCAGAAAGTCAGTAAGGCAGTCAGTCAGTCAGTAAGTCAGTCAGTAAGTCAGTCAGTCAGTCAGTAGGTAAGTCAGTCAGTCAGTGAGTAAGTGAGGCAGTCAGTCAGTCAGTCTGTTTAAAAATTGTATATCTTCAATATTTCAAAAACTGATTCTATGATTTTAAATGTTTCTTTTCTCTTTTTTAAGCAAGAAGCAAAACCAAAAGACAAAACCAAAAAAAGATCCACTGAATAAGTTAGTGAGCAGGTTTTAAATTAAACCTCTAAACCTTCTCGTCTCATTATTGAATTATCACACAGTTCCTGACACAAAAAAGCATTAAAAATGAGTAGGGTGACATATTTCGATGAAAAATGGATATTCATTATTTTTTTAAATTATTCCCGGCAGGTACATTTTCTTTTTAAGTTCCACAGTCCTTGGTAGCTGAGGCAAAAGTTAATTAAAAAAGTTAATTTTGGATACTGGGTGTAACTGAGTATGAAGCAGAACATTGCTGAAAAACACCATAATACTAACTCAACTTTCACTGAAAAAATGAAGGTTCAAAAAACCCCAAATGTCCCAACTGTGGCTTCCAGTCGCTCCACACTGCACAATGAAAGCAGCAACTATGAGAAGTGAGTCTGGTTAGTGTTTGGGGGTTTTGGAGGGAAGGAAGTCGTACCGGTCATCAGCATCATGGAGAAGAGGATGATGAGCAGGTTGGTGTGGTGACGAAGAGCGAGGTAAGCCTTCACACACACATCCTGAGAGAGAGAGAGAGAGAGGGGGAGAGGGAGGGAGAGAGAGAGAGAGAGAGAAAGAGAGAGGGGGAGAGAGAGAGGGAGGGAGGGAGAGAGAGAGAGATCATATGTTGAGAATATGGAAATGAGAGCCAATCTGTTGTCATAATTCCATAATCATTCCATAATCAATATTTATGGTATACAAGCATTTCAGGTTTCAGGTGACGCATCCTTGGGACTATATAGATGAAAGCTGATTTGTGTTAATATTACCAAGATTTGGTTGTTCTTTTTTTATTTTTTTGAGATTTTTTGTTTTATTTCCTCACATTCACAGGTTAAAATCACTTTCTTCTGTCCTCTTTCCAATGCTTTTATCATTTAACTAGATACATCAGAGCTTGACAGATAATTTCTACTAATATTTCCTAGATCACAGACTAAATTACATTACATGACTGCAATACGAAATAAAGGAAGTTATTATGGAAACTGTTGTTCCACGTAATTTGATTTCATATTTACAGATGGGTGGAAGGATGTGTGTGTGTGTGTGTGTGTGTGTGAATTGAACTCCAGGCAGAACTTCCCCTCTACGTGCAGTGTGTTTTGTGCAGTGTGTTTTGTGCAGTGTGTTCTGTGCAGTGTGTTTTGTGCAGTGTGTTCTGGGCAGTGTGTTTTGTGCAGTGTGTTTTGTGCAGTGTGTTCTGTGCAGTGTGTTTTGTGCAGTGTGTTCTGTGCAGTGTGTTCTGTGCAGTGTGTTCTGTGCAGTGTGTTCTGTGTGCAGTGTGTTCTGTGCAGTGTGTTCTGTGCAGTGTGTTTTGTGCATTGTGTTTTGTGCAGTGTGTTTTGTGCAATGTTTTGTGCAGTGTGTTTTGTGCAGTGTGTTTTGTGCAGTGTGTTCTGTGCAGTGTGTTTTGTGCAGTGTGTTCTGTGCAGTGTGTTCTGTGCAGTGTGTTCTGTGCAGTGTGTTCTGTGCAGTGTGTTCTGTGTGCAGTGTGTTCTGTGCAGTGTGTTCTGTGCAGTGTGTTCTGTGCAGTGTGTTTTGTGCAGTGTGTTCTGTGCAGTGTGTTTTGTGCAGTGTGTTCTGTGCAGTGTGTTTTGTGCAGTGTGTTCTGTGCAGTGTGTTTTGTGCAGTGTGTTCTGTGCAGTGTGTTTTGTGCAGTGTGTTCTGTGCAGTGTGTTCTGTGCAGTGTGTTTTGTGCAGTGTGCTCTGTGCAGTGTGTTCTGTGCAGTGTGTTTTGTGCAGTGTGTTCTGTGCAGTGTGTTTTGTGCAGTGTGTTCTGTGCAGTGTGTTTTGTGCAGTGTGTTCTGTGCAGTGTGTTTTGTGCAGTGTGTTTTGTGCAGTGTGTTTTGTGTAGTGTGTTCTGTGCAGTGTGTTTTGTGCAGTGTGTTCTGTGCAGTGTGTTCTGTGCAGTGTGTTCTGTGCAGTGTGTTTTGTGCAGTGTGTCTGTACATGGCGGGTGTTTTGTTGCATGCAAAGTGGTCAAATCCCTGTTTTCAGCACCTGGAACTTCTGGAAGTGAGGGCTGCTTTTCTTCCCCGACGTTCCCATGACGTACAGGAAGTCGGGCGTGAGCACGAAGGGAACCCACTCCTTACTGATTCCCATGAAGCTCTTGTAATTCCCCAGGATGTGGCCGAAGTCAATGTGGAAGAGATTCCCTGCAGAAACACAGAAGAGATTTGTGTCTGGTTTCTAGTCTAGTCTCTTCGTCTTTTCCAGATTCAGTACTTCTTTGCCGCGTTGATAAGGCTGCTGGGAATTAGTTTTGATAACTGATAACTCAAGAAATAGAGAGAAAAACAAAAAATATCATCATGCTCTATTGCATGTAAACAGCTTAATCAAACGATTGTCTTATTTGGAATAAGGACCTTAATTAGATTATTGTGTGCATGTAAACCTAGTCATTGGCACATGAGATACTTACATCAGATCCTGTGAATTTGTGAATTGGTAAATGATGGATAAATGAAACCTTTCAGCTGATCCTACAGTGAGATGAGAAAACTGATGAAAGAGATCATTACCAGATTCAGTGATCATTATGTTGTCGTTGTGTCGATCCCCGATGCCGAGGACGTAGGTCGCCACGCAGTATCCACCACAGGAATACAGGAACCTCTCCACCGCCTGCTGGAACTAGAGGGAGGGAGGGGGAGAGGGAGAGAGAGAGAGAGAGAGAGAGAGAGAGAGAGAGAAACAGTTTGTCATACAGTAAAACCATTTCTGCCTCCATATCTGAGCAACACAACACAGCGATGCAAACATCTCCCAAATGTAACTATCTAGAGCAGGTTTGGAAATCTGTACAGACATTTCTGATCCCTGCTGTAGTAACACAGTCTAATGAAAACAGCATGGAGACGACAGCCAGTTAGCGCTGCCAGGTTTGACGTCAACATCTCTTAATTTGCACCTCTGCTCTACTGTTACTCAGGCTTTTTTCGACACACTGCTTTGCTAGTCATATTATGTCGAGTTAAAGGAATACACCAAGTTTTTGGGAGATTGGCCCGTTGGTGAACTTACCTTTAAGTGATGAGAGCATAGTGTATGCTAAAGTGTTAGCATGGAGCCTACTATCACTATGTGTGAATGAAGCAGGACAGTACTGAAAACCAGGTGGGCTCAGTCAGTTCTTCCCTGGACAAATGAAGGTTAAATAATACTAATAATAATACAATAATGTGATGTTTTAGACTAAAGAAAAATATACTGGAGGAGAACAGAGTGGAGCCACTGATAAACCTTTACTCTGACAATAATGGCCAACACATGAAGCTTCGCAAAATAGATTCTCAAAAACAGAGCAGGAAAGTGAAAAATAGAATTGACTTGGAGGTTGCAGGTGTCACAGCTAAAAGCAGAGTGTGTGTGTGTGTGTGTGTGTGTGTGTGTGAGTGTGAGTGAGTGCTGTGGTGACTGACAGGAAACCGACTTGTTTCCTTCCTGTCTGCAACGCTGCGACTTCCTCTAACATCTGATGAACAGAGCAGCAGCTGGAGAGACGAGATCACACTGGATCTGATGCAGTTCTGCTCTACAAACTATAAAGGATCACAAGGATCCTGAGACTGAAATGATCAGGAACGGTCTTTGATCAGAGTATTACAACATATTTTGTTGTAACTTCACCGATGAAATTATAAAATGATGTTTTAGCCCAAATACTGGATAAAACATAATTTACACATTGTAGAATAAATCCAACTGCAATGTGATGATGCAGCTGTAACATCTATTCATCCATCTATTCATCCATCCATTTTCTATCTGCTTATCCAGATCAGGGTTGCGGTGGAAACAGGACAAGCAGAGCAGCCCAGAACTTCCTCCTGGGGGATCCCCAGGAGCTCCAAGGCATGCTGGGAGATGTAGTCCCTCCAGCATGTCCTGGATCTGCAACCTCCAAGGGAGCTGGAGGAGGTGCAGCTGTAACGGATTTTCTCCAAGGAAATTAATGAAACGTCCATCGGAACACAATGAATTTGATGCATTAAGTGTCATTGCGTTGTTATGTTGTGTTACATTGGATTGTGTTGTGTTGTGTCAACAGTTTCACAAGATTTTGTGAAATGAGCACGAACTCTGAAATAATGTGAAGATTGCGTTCCTCCACCACCAAAGGATTATATGAGAATATCAAGAAGTGGACATGCAATTTTCTTCTGTTCATCATGTGAAAAGATTAACTAATGGCTAAGCTTACTAAGGTCAGGCAACTAAAACAATGCAGTCAGAGTTTTGGTCATGGCTAAATAAGAAAAGCTTTCCCTGAAAATTAAAACCTCATTCACTGCAGAAAACTTGTGAGTTAAGAATTGAACCAGAGTTGAAGGTAAATGTCTCCACCCATCCGCCCCCCCGACCTCCACACCTTTACTTACTAGTCCTTTCCTGCTGGGGAAACCTTTTGTGCATGTTATTTCCAAGTAATTTGATCATTTCACGCAATTTGGTGAGCGAGTGTTGTGGTGCACCTTGTCCTCGCTGACACACTTGTCCCTGAGCCACTGGTAGAGGATCTCATCTTTAAACGCTCCTGTGCTTCCCACCACACTCTGCTGGATGTTAGCGATGGTCGTGGCATCCTTCACAATCTCAATCATACCTAAAGAAACCGAGAGAAAGAGCGAATGTGAAAAAAAATGAGTGTAATATTCAACCGCTTTGGTGTTTCGGGTCTGTCCGGCTGTGAGACTGACCTATCCTGTTGCCGGTGGAAATGCAGCCGTAGGGCAGCAGAGAGAGATCCAGGTTTTCGGTCTCCCAGATCGACTCCATGATCAGCAGAATCTGAAGAGACACAAGAGCTCAGGTTAGACGTGAAAACAGAGTGAGTTTAAACCAGCAGGAAGGGAATAGACAGAAGACAAGACTTGCTCTTCTCATAGAAAAAATGCTAAAATTCCCTCCTTTTTATTGGTTGATGTGTTTCACTCTTTGAAAAGTTAAGCTCTGTTAAGCTCTAGAGAAACCCCTTGATCACATTTAAAGTCACAATGAAACGGCATTTTGAGAAAACTTTGCTTCTGTAATTTGACGTATCTCCGGTCTCACACAAAAATCCACTACATCTACACTACCCAGCATGCTTTTAGCTAGCTGGAATGTTTCATCTCCTGCAAAGGGAACAAGCTCCAGTAGCTAGCTAGTTGAGAGGTGAATCTCAACACCATCCTTTGCTTTGTTTGGTTGCAGAAGACAGAATACTTTGCGGTCGATGAAAATCACGTTAGCCACTTAGCCGCTAGTCAACAGGAAGGCTTCGGCCAACACTTCTGCTTCAGCTCCTTGTTGGCTGGGATTTAAATACGGCGACATGGAAAATCGAATTTGTACATTTTTCATTTATTGTGACTTTAAGGCGTCGAATGTGTCGCTCCAAGATGGAACTTCATCCACTAAGAGTTGGCTAGGTGAATCTGTTACCACTGCGTCATGACATATCACGACATATCACAACATATCACGACATATCATGACATATTACGACATATCACAACATGTCACGGCATATCACGACATATCACGACATGTCACAACATATCATGACATATCACAACATATCACGACATGTCACGACATATCACGACATATCACGACATGTCACGACATATCACAACATATGACATATCACAACATATCACGACATATCACGACATATCATGACATATTACGACATGTCACGACATATCACAACATATGACATATCACAACATATCACGACATATCATGACATATTACGACATATTACGACATATCACGACATATCACGACATATCAGAGAAACTGGAGAGAGCAGGAAGTGGCTCGCCTGCAGGATGAGCATGTCCTGTCTGAGGTCATCGCCGTCTTTGAAGATGATGCCGATGGAGTCTCTGGACAGAGTGGTGGGGTCGGCCCGCTTAAACTGCAGCCACAGCGGCTTCTTCTTAGACGCCATCACTTTGCACTGCTCGATCTGCACACACACACACACACAGAGATCCATACAGATACAGACAGACAAGCACACAAAAGAACATAGAAACACACAGACACAAACAAATATCAAGGGTGATGCAGATAATGTTTGAACATTAATCTGTGTGTGCATGTTTGTGTGCTTTTGTGTGTGTGTGTGTGTGTGTGTGTGTGTATATATAAGGGTGTCTATACATCCTGATGAAATCTTACCATTTTGAATCATACTGGCTTTAAAAGGTCAATATTGAATCATGTTTAGTATAGCATATTCATTATTAAATTGTTATTAAACATTATTAAAATGTTGGCACAGTCATGCAGACTTGGCTATAGTCTGATTCTACAGTTTTAATTTTCATGTTTATTTCAGTCATGAAATTGGTTTTATTTTTAATTTAAACTGGCATTTAAAAGGTCTTAAAAAGTTTAACACTTGATGAAATTTGCAGACACCCTTGTGAATGTGTGTGTGAAACTAAATCTCTCTATGTGTGTGTGTGTGTGTGTGTGTGTGTGTGTGTGTGTGTGCTCCTCCCTCACCAGCAGGGCTCCGGCTCGTAGTCCAGGATCATACGGGACTCTGAAACTGTCCGGCAGACCAGACGACTGCAGAGTCTCCAGCTTCTGACGCAACTGAAACACCACTGACGCACACACACACACACACACACACACACACATAGAGGAACATTGACAGATTTAGTTTCAGTACCTGTTACCATGTCTCTTATTTTAATCCTTATACCATGATAGATGGAAAAATACACTCACTGGTGCTACTGCTGTCTTTTACTTGCTCGTTACTTGAAGTTTTTGTCCTCTCCTTGTATCTGTACTTTCACCAGCTATCTTTCTGTCAGATACTAGTCTGAAGATTTGCCCAAAAAACTGGAAACCACATCAGAGACTAAACTATCAGCAGTAGAACCAGAAACCTCTGCTGGATTGAATCTCTGCTTGTTTTCTTTAGCTAGATCTCTGGATGCGTCAGAGAGCTGAATCTGAATTGAGAAAATTGAACTTGAAATTTTAGTTGAAAGTTAAATTCGATAATAATCACATTCTAATTCAAGCCACTGCACTCGTTTTCAAATTGTGCCTTACAAAATTCAATTTTTATTCAACAAATTCATTTTTTGGAGTTTTTGAAGCCATTCACAGTGAGAAGAGGAATCTGACTTTACTTTGTTTCTGCACTTTATTTTGTCGTTTCTAATGTTTCCAGTGAAAAGAATCCAGTTTGAACTCTGACCTCTCTCCTTTTAGAATCACATGTTAAAGATCACAGCTAACAACGTTCTCTGTTCTAAAGAGGAACTCAGGAACTTTTACTCTGACGACATTTTAAATCACACACTTTGTACTTTTACTGAAGGAGATTTTTACACCGGTACTTTGACTTCTACTGAAGTAGAATATCAGCAAAGTAACAGTACTTCTACTAGAGTGGGATGTTTTATTACTTTTTCCACCACTGGCTGCTGCTAATCTCTTTCCAGCAGATCTGACCAAATCCAATGTGAAAACAGAAAATCGAACTTTTTCATGGCACTCTATGTTATTTGGTGGACGCTTTTATCCAAAACACCTCACAGTACCATGAGAACTAGCCTGGGAAGTGAACCCCTCACCCCTCACCCCTCATCCTGACAGTGTTGGTGCTGCAGGACCAGAGGGTCTGGAGGTTTAAATTCTCCGCCTCACCTTGTGCAGTGACATCATACTTGTCGGCAGACATGGCCTTGATCTCTCGGGTGACTTTCTGCAGAGCCTCGGTCATCTCCACCTGGCCGACAGCAGGTAGAGGCTCAATTAGGGAATGAACTGATTTACACTAACATTCTGTAAATCTGAGTTAAATCTAGTGCTGGGCGATAAGGTTGAAATCAATATCACGATAATGATAAAGATTTTTTTCGATATCTATATATATCATTATATTGTTCACGTATGCAAAATGTCAAACAAAACTGACATTTTCAAATAATATTCCTTAAAATGTTTCACACCTCATTTTGTCAGAGTTTTTAAATAAAGTTAGCTTGTTATCATCAGTTCAGACAGCAGAATTGTGTGTCATTATATCACAAAATCACCATATCATCACCATATGATTCCACTGAAAGACAATAAACGATAATATTGACTTATCGCCCAGCCCTAGTTATCCATTAAATCCTCCATTGAAATGAATGAGTTCCAGTCTCTGTCAAACCAGCAGAGTATGAAGACGTGAACGCAGCGTTAGACGTTACCAAAAACGTTTAAATAAACTAGCAGCCGATCAATGATTTCCTCACAGTCAGCGAGAATGTACGAAAACTGAACATAACCCAGGGATTCAAATGTTATTTATGTTGATTTCAGACCCGACGTACAGGCTTGACCGCTGCTCACCTGCTTCCTGAAGTCCTGCAGCATGGCCTCGCCGCAGCCTCGCAGGTAGGCCTCCAGCAGGACGGCGTACCTCTGCTGGTAGTGCATGGACTGAGCGATCTCACTGCGCAGGAACCAGAACAGGAAGTGACCGATACGCTTACTCTGTGGAGGGAAAACAAAACAACACGCACACACAGGGAGAAAGAAGTTTGGGCTGCACCATTCAAATTAAAACCAACATCCCAGACATTGCATACTGCAGATTTGACAATATTCTATGATTGTTAAAGGAAAAACCCCCTGTGGGTTTGACGAGTTGTTATTGACGTTCCAATTAGCGAGTAACTCATATTTTTTTAGGCACTAAAGTCTCTCAATCTAGTTTAAGCTACTGGCTGCAGCATTATCTGACTGTTACACTTCCTTCTGATTATTGAGGCTTCGTTTCACACTGTCTCTCCATTCCAGCAGCACAGATAGGTGTGTCATAGGGCATTATGGGCATTGTAGTTCTCTAACACACGTTCAGTGCCTGGCAGCGTTAAATCTTGATTGTTTGAAAACTACATCGGACAGAATCGCCACTTTCTTGCATTGTGGCACCTGAAATGAATCCAAAACAAACATTTACTTAGCGAGCTGTTCACCGCCCAAATATTAACTTTGTACGGAAAACACTGACAGAAACGACTGAATCTCATTTTGGACCAAAACTGAAGTTACCACCTTTTTTTTTTTCCTTTGTAGGGCAGAGCTGTTCAGTGCAGTGGGTTTATATATTCAGCCAGGGAGAAAGACGGACAAACACAAGGACAGACAAGGCAGATGAACAGACAGATGACCATTGAGACGATACAGACACATACATAAGTGCAGCCACACACACATACACACAGACACACACACACACACACACACACATACACACACACACACACACACCTCTTTAAAGACAAAGAGACAGACAGATGTTTGCCCTGCTCACCCTCAGCGCTCTCTTCAGCAGGAACCTGACCAAGGCGCTGTCATGGTACGGCTCAAACTTGACCGCCTGCAGGAGACACACACACACACACACACACACACACACAAATCAAGCAATGTAGGTGGTTAGTAATGATGGGTCACTACTATGCAGATTCATATATCATATGATTGTGTTTTCAGGTTCCAATGCGCACAAATGCATGCATACACTCACATGTAAACATACATGCTCACACACACACACACACACCCCCACACACACACACACACCAGGGAACTTTCGGTGACTTTCATGTTTTAACTTCAAATGAAGGATAACATGACCTTATGAAACTATTTCAAACCACACTGGAGGAACAGAAAAATGAATCTGAAACACAAGGCTGTTTTTTTTTAGTTCCTGAAAAGTTGATGAGGTTTTCACCCGACAGCGACGTTATGTAAATCCAGATATCAACAGACTGACTTCACCGGTTATAACACGAGGGACCAAACACACACACACCAAACACACACACACACACACACACCGGACTATAGCAATGAAGGAAGTGCAGTCAACACACAGGGTTTATTGTGTTTGAGTTGAAGCTCAGCCAACTCACACACTTGGACTGCAGATCAGATGTAAAGTGAATGAAGCAGTGAGTCGGCGAGGTAGAGAGAGAGAGGGGGAGAGAGAGAGAGAGGAAGAGAGAGACAGAGAGAGAGAGAGGTAGAGAGAGACAGAGAGAGAGAGGAAGAGAGAGAGAGAGAGGTACAGAGACAGAGAGAGAAAGCGAGAGAGATAGAGAGAGAGAGAGAGAGAGCTAGAGAAATGCTCCCCCACCCCTCCCAACATCCTGTATTGTTATATTCAATTCAATTCAATTCAATTCAATTCAAAGTGTCTTTATTGGCATGAAATACCGGAGTACATGTTGCCAAAGCAAACGTATACATTGCAGACTTATACATTGACTTCAACTGTTTTGAATGTATTGAATTGACTTGTACATGCTATTGTTGATATGTGTAGAATCTGTAGAATTGTTTGTCTATTATGCATTATTTACTGGACTTTATCCTGTGCAAATGCTTTGGCAACATAGATCCTTTCTGTCATGCCAATAAAGCAGATATGAATTTGAATTAGAGAGAGAGAGAGAAAGAGAAAGAGAGAGAGAGAGAGAGACAGGCAGCAGTCAGATAGACAGATAGTAATACCAACTGTAAGGAGTACAAGGGTGAAAGTTGCAATGATGACAATACAGTAAAGCTGCACAATTATGGCTAAAATGTTAATCCTAACTATTTTGCGCAATATTGTGATCATGATAATTCATCTTGATGATTTGAGAAACTATTTTTACTGAACTTTTGGCACCTACTGTGACTATTTCCAACTACAACAGACTTCCTGAATGACATTAAATGTTTCTATACTGCTGACATGCCAGTATCCTGCTGTTGTAGAAACTAAAATTGCAATATATACGATTAATTGTGCCGCCTTACAGCTGAGATCGTCACAGTCTCCTTACATTCACCTTTTTCTCTCTTTTTCTCTCTCGGTTTTGAAGAGCTTCGTTCCAAAATAAGACATCAGTCATTTGAAAATAAATTAATGCTTTACTCTTACTAAATGATTGCTGGTGTGAAAGGTAACTAAACCGTCTCTTATTTGAGGATCAGAATCTGTTTTTGAAAGACTGACTGATTAATTTCAATATTTTCAACATTTACAAACGGCATTTTGGAATGAAACGCGTTGTATTTCTCTCCACTATACAGCATCCAGTGGAGGCGGACAGAACGAGGGGAAGAGTCATTTACATGTCACACCAAAGGGTCTATTGTTGGCCTCGGCTGATAGTTTCATAACGCTCATGCAAAACTGACCGCAGAGTCAGAGTCTATGTAAAGAGATGAGAAGATAAACACACAGCATGGATCTGCCAAGCTGCCTCTCGCCGTGAGCTTGAGAAATTGTGTAACTGTGAATCAGACGGAGTTTGTCAGCCTCAAGATGTAGCTCTTCTTTTTCTGTACATCAATATATCATTGTCAAATTAATAGTGATATCTTGGTATGACTGTAAACCAATGAGGGCATGTTGGAGATGACTGGTCTCCTCTCTCTCACACCAGTAGTATTGTTAGTTCTAGTCTTTCTCCGCATTAAGACTACATTTCCCATAAGCCCCCCCCCCCCCCCCCCCCCCGAAGAGGATCAACATGTTGGAAGTGATTTTTCCATCGGGTTTGTTTACGGTAATTATACTAATGTCTCAGAATGAATGTGGTGATGACTTATTGATGTTAAAATGCCACACAAAGCACCTTTAACATCTGGAATCAAGTCTCTATCTCTGTTAGTTTCATAGCTATAGCTAAAAAGGGATAATCGTCTAATAGGTGGAAATCCCAGATCAGGATCACCACCAAAATCTAATCAATTACTTCTTAGCCCAAAGTCTATCTGTCCACCAAATTTCATGGAAATCCGTTCAAAAGTTTTTGAGATATCCTGCTGACAGACAGACAAACTAACTGGGGTGAAAACATAGCCTTCTTGGTAGAGGTACGAATAACCGAGGAGTGTTTTTATTCAGAAGACAATGAACATGTTTTGACTAGACTAGACTAGACTAGACTAGACTAGAACAGAATAGAGCAGATCTGTGGTTCCACCTGTACGAGCTGCAGCAGGTATCGCAGCACGTCGTCGTCTCCCAGAGTCTCCAGCTTCCTGACGGCCATGGAGCGGACCTGAGCGTCTGAGTAGTGGCAGTCCAGCAGCTGCATGGCCAGGCCGACGTCCAGACCGCTGCACGGGAGGACACAGGGACAGGTGACGGGACGGACAGCGGGACAGACAGAGAGCACGCGTATCGCTGTGGAAAACCGGCTGTTATCGCCCCCTTCGCCCTTTACCTGCTGTCCCAGGCGCTGCTGCGCTCCAACAGGCGGTGCGTGATCAAAACGTCTTCCTGTTTCCCCCAGCGGACCGAGCCCAGCAGCTTGGGATAGGCCCTGAGCACAGGAAGACATGAAGAGTTTGGTTCCAAAACCAGATATCCAACGTTTACAGGGAAAATAACAGAGAGAGCAAGTCACTCACATGTTAAAAATGTAAGCATTTCTGTCCAGCAGGGACAAAGTTTGAGAACAGGCAAAGACCAAAGACTAAATATAAGCAAGGTATTTAGATGTTATCGTCTCAAAAAGCTATAGTCATACATGTGATCGCTTACCACATATCCTGGAGATTCATGTCATTTATTAATATTACTGGTAACACTTTACAATAAGGGTACATTAATTAAGGGTTAGTTAATGCTTAATAAGCATTAACTAACCCTTAATTAACAGTTAACTAATGTGTCTGGTAATCATTTACTAATGGTGTTCATGTTAACTAAGGTATTAATTTATACATTATTTAATAGTCATCTTTCTAAACTATTAAATAATGTATAAATTAATACCTTAGTTAACATGAACACCATTAGTAAATTACACATTAGTTAACTGTTAATTAAGGGTTAGTTAATACTTATTAAGCATTAACTAACCCTTATTAAGCATTAACTAACCCTTATTAAGCATTAACTAACCCTTAACTTAGTGTACCCTTATTGTAAAGTGTTACCATATTAATTGTATTAGTTTACTAAATACTATTATGAAACTATATTTCAGTGATTGCATTTTCTTTATTGTAATTACTTTAAATGAACTCTCAATGATTGTAACTTCATTGGTATAACCTCAGTGAGGTTTTGACATAAGCTCATCTTGGGCTTTTTACCTCACCTGCACAATTCATTTTTCTCTTCTTTTTTATTATTATTATTATTATTACTTATGTATATATATTTCTTGTTTGTTTTTAATATGTGCAAATAAACTGAACTGAACCGACCCTTATGATTTTTCTGCCAAAGACAAATTTTTTTGAAAACAGTACAATGAGCCTCAGTTTCAGCCAGACTCAACAGGCAGCTGCTTTCAGTAGACTTTCATTCCAAAATTAGATCTCTACCTTTGGAAAATATGATACCAACTCTTACAAAATGATTGCTGGTATGAAAGTTAAACAAAATATGTAGTTCCTTTTAAAGTTAGGAGCCATCTTAAGACCTTTGCTTATGAAAAAGATATGTTTCTGAGGATAGAATCGTTTTAGAATAATCGTTTTGTTCAAATATTGTCAGGTGTTTTTTCAGGCGGTCAAATGCTTTTGAATTATTTTAGCGTTTTGGAATGAAACCCCTTGTATTTTACCGTTCACATTAGCCGTACCTGGGATGGCGCATACACTCGTGCCTGAAGTGCCAGAGCAGCTCTTTGTCCTCGGGGCTGAGCGGGTGCAGGGGATCCGTCGCCACGATGGCCTCAAACTGCTTCCTCAGGTGGTTCGGCATCTCCCTCTGGCCTCGCTCCCCGCCCTCGGCCTCCTCCGCCGCCCCGGCGTCCCGCCCCACCTCCCGGCTCTTGGGCAGCACCACCGGGTAGCAGTACTTGTCCAGTAAAATGGCGACGGCCATGGACGAGGCCTTGTCCGGGTTGGTGGCCGAGGTGAGCTTGTCGGCGTTGACGCTGCTGCTGTTCTCCTCGCTCTTCTCCGGCATTTTCCACATGTGGAGGATGAACTCGCCCTGGCGGAGCAGAGAGCGATGGTCGACCAGCAGCAGGTTGACGTAGTACAGAAGACGACTCTTGGTCTTCGCTGATGGAGAGGAAGAAAGACGGATAAATAAGCCTCACTTTGTTGACTGTCAACATTACAAGAAACCAGTAGTGAGGAGTGCAAGGGAAGATAAAGACACAATCAAACAGCAGTAAACACTCAGTAACAAATATGTCACCTTGTTTTGAGCTGTATAGTTCCCCTTTGGGCCAATTCATGTGATTTGGTGAGATGCATCATCACCCAAGTTTTGTCAAAATCAGATCAGCAGCATCTGAGACATTGTGTGTGACATTGTGCGCCCCCCCTCTTTGACCAATCAGTGTCATTTTGAAAATGCCGGGACAGAAAAATTACACGAATCATTGCCCAAAGTTTTGTCAAAATCCAGGACAGGATGGTGCAGGACGGACGGACAGACCGGGGCCGATCCATAGTCCCTCCCCTGCTTTCATTGTGGGGAACAACAAAGGTAACAGGAGTCTTTTCTTTGACCTCACCATCATGGCTGCCACTTCCTCCTCCTCCTCCTGTGTTGTCCTGGTAGGCGGAGCTTCCCTTGGAGTTCGGGGTCTGGACTGGCTTCCCGCAGGACACCTGGGAGAACAGAACAGAATAGAATAGAATAAAGTAGAAAGACCAGTTCATACCAGTTTACTGAGCATCCTTCAACATCTCCATGATATCAGAGCGTGAGGAACATCTCATCCTACTGCCAAAATCTGTTTTCTGCTGAATACATATATGTTTGGAGAGTGGTTATGAAAAACATGCCGCCATGTTGGAAGAGTGACAACAAAAAGAAAGACTGCAACATTATCACTTCTTCCTCGCTTATCTTTTCCCCCCTTTACACGCCGCCATGTTATAAAATAACATGGCGGCGTGTCCCTCCTAAGTTGTAACCACTGGTAACAAGTTTTCAAGACAGGCCTCTGTTTGCTTTCATCTATTAACGTACACTTTTTTTGGTTAATTTTTGGTAATATATGTTTTTAAGGTTATTTTGGGGGCATTTTTGCCTTTATTAGACAGTACAAAGTACAGCAACACAGGGAAGATTGGGAGAGAGAGGGGGATTTTTTATTTTTTTATTATTATTAATGATTATTTTCATTGCCGACTAATGTATTTATTATTTTTTAAATTAATCAATTAATCATTTCATCTATAAAATGTCAAAAATAATGACAAATGCCCATTGCAAGTTAACCAGAGTCCAAAGTGATTCTTAAAACTGCTTACTTAGCCTAACCAGCAGCCAAAAACAGCCAAAGTATTAATTTTATAATGATATGAAATGGAGAAAAGCAGAAGCTATAATCTTAGCATTTGTGAAGCTGTAACCAGAAATTGTTTGGTGTTTTTACCTGATAAACGACTATAATTGATTAATTTTCTGTCGATCGACTCGTTCACTGTCCTGCGAGCGACAGTGTGAGCTCACCTGCAGGTTCAGGCGCGCCCCCTTGGGCAGGTCTCTGATCCGGATGTTGAACTCCAACCAGCAGTTCCACAGAACTTCTTCACCGAAGGGCTTGGAGGAGGTTCTCTCCTGAGACGGGACAGAGACAGACAGGCTTCATTACACTCATGTATCTTTCTTTATTCTCTCTCTTTCTTTTCTTTTCTGTCTTGCTCTCTCTCTCACCCGCTTTCACACTCATATATATTTTTTCCTTCATTGTATTGTATTTTTTTTGGGGGGGGGGTATTTTTCCTTGGTTTGGTCCTCTATTATTTTACAGACTTTTTGAATGTGTCTTGATTGCTACCGTTTGATTGGTTGCAGTACTTTTAAACTGTGACTCTAAGCCAATGACAATAAAGGCTTTTTAAACTTCCCTCCTCACTGGATGTAGAGCGCCTTGGACTTTGTGTCCACAGCTCAAGAGTTTACTGTTTTCTCACTGGAGGATTTCAGTCTCAGAGTTAGTATCTCACTTTTCTAGCGCTTTTGAAAAATAAACGCTTCCCGAAATTCACTGGTGTTACGGATAGTCATGGTCCTCAGTTCTGATTGGAGTCACGTTTTGTAGTAAAATCTACCTGTGACCGCTTAACAGTGAGCTCACAAAAAAAATCACCATTCACAATGATACTTAAAATGTATGATTTTAAGTAAATTGTGACATAAACCACTTTGTGCTTTGTGTACTGTACAAGCTGTTAGTGAGCCACCAGTGCAGCAATTTGAATGTTTCACAGCAGCTGCTTTGTTTAGCTACTGTTCAAAGACTATACTGCTTAGTAGGGCTGAACGATTTTGAAAAAATATCTAATTGCGATTATTTTGACTGATATTGCAATTGCGATATGATTTGCGACATTAGAGGGAATGATCATTTTTACATCATTATTCTCATTTTCATTGAAAAACGTATTAAAATGATTATGGTGTGATTTTTGCGGGGATCTGTACCAAACAAAGATGTTTTCTTAAGTCTGTAGAATATGATGTGTAGACCAGGACATCTCTGCAGCACGACAATATTTCATTTAAAATGGTATTTTGACACATTTCGCCTTTAACAAATATTGCACCTCCTGTGATTTGAAAATTGCAGTAGGCCATATTGCGATTTCGATAAAATTTCAATTAATCAGCCCTAGTGCTTAGTGGAAGAATAACATTGAATTATCATTTTACTGTGAAATTATTATTGACT